>NC_081157.1:1306926-1606926 GCF_012432095.1 Onychostoma macrolepis
CAGAGATTTGTGTGTATATTTTGCAGTTCTAAATTAGGTGCATTACATCACTGATTTTTTATTTTATTTAAATTATTTAATTATTGTGAAATTAAAAGAATGAATAGCACTTCTCTCGCTTTGCATGACTTCGTGGCATTTCACAGAAAGTTAATTCGTAGTCGAGTTCATGGTTAGCAGGATCAATGGCACAGATGAACTTTATTATTACAACTTTAAAAAAATTTTTATTAATGCAGAATTGTGTGTGTATTCTGCAGTTTAAAAACACACTGATTCATGTTATACGATAATTATTTTTGTTTTAGAGCATGTTTGTTTTACACCAGTGGTTCTCAAACTTTTTACAGTGGCGTAACCTCTGGGGCATTTAACATTCTTCTGAGTACCCCCACTTAGGCCTTAAGTATACTTCGTTTTTGTACGCTTACGCTAGCATATGCGTAGCCTTTCAAATTATACTCCATTTGATGTTGTGCGTGAACACGAACGGTTGACATGTGCTCTAGAAAGCTACATCCATGTCCCGTGTCGGCTCTATTTCCCCCCCGTTAATTTATGACCGATAACAAATATTTTTGAACTCTTTTAAACCAAAGCTGAGCCGTCTCATACCCTCTCGATCACAAGTGCTTGTCAATGTGAGCATCTGGTTTTTCTGTAATCTCCGCTATTTTGTTGTTGTTGTTGTTGTTCTGTCTCTCTTCTACAAGGTACGTACGGTTACAAAAATCGGGTGGTGCGCGTACTATTCTGATGATGCAATTCACGTCACACGCACTGTATGCTGTTCCTCGCGTACGCGTAAAAAGTGAAGTATACTTTGGGCTTTAGACCACAGTCACATCTTTTCCATTAAGGGACAATATTTGCCCCCTTAAATTGATTTACAGGTGCATTTTTTTTACCTTTAGGGAGGCAAAGTTTTTCTAGCTTTATTAATTATATATCATGTTTTATGTCATATTCTTAAAGGGGTCATATGATGCGATTTCTATTTTTCCTTTTCTTTAGTATGTTATGTAGCTGTTTGTACATGTATAAAATCTGCAGAGTTACAAAGCTTAAAGTCTCCCACAAAAGGATTTATTCTATCTAACACAGAAGGCTGATCCAGACCGGGCAGAAATGCCTCATTCAAACATGCCCCCACATGTCTACGTCACGATGTGGAAATATTTGCGTAATGCTGCTCAAATGTGCACGCGATAAAAGGCGGCGTGGTTTCAGTAGTGTTGATGCAGCCATGTCAGGGAGACGCTGTGTGTTTCTATGCGAAAGCAAAAGCGCTTTATTTGGCCTTCCGAAAGTAGATGCAGTTAGGAATCATGGTTAAGATTATTTACAACAGAACAGCATAACCCAAATGTTAGAATTTGTGCAACGCATTTTATGGACGACAGTTTCGTGAACCTATGAAGGCTGGCTGTGCACAAAGGCTATTTCTTAAAAAAAGGGTCAATTCCGACTTTGCTCTGACAATCTGGCGCTTCTGAATCAGCGACTGTAAGTATTATTTAAGCATTTGCTATTGACTGTTCAAATGCAGAGTTTTACACAGTATAATGCGTCATTCTTACGTTCAAGTGTGCAGAGATGAATTTGTGCTTACATACATCCTCTGTTCTCTGCTTATAACTGGTGGCGAGAAGATAACAAACAGAGATGCACTGTTTTCTGTTTCACACTGGCCTGTCAAGCAGAGATAAAGCCACACTGGTGCGTTTGTCATGTGCAACCATTCAGACAGTTCATATTGTCAGCAGTTCAGTTATCATATATTCAGTTATCAAAATACAGATGACCAAGCTGATCGATGGCAACCAACTTTGCAAGCACGACATGAGCAGCAGTTTCACAGGGGTGTGTGTGTGTATGTGAGGGGGAGAGAGAGAGAAAGTAGTAACTGACTTACTTTAAATAAAATCCATCTAAATAAATGAAAATATATTGTTATTTAGGTTATTTATGTTGTTGTTGTTGTTATATATGTGTGTGTTAATGCTTTGGTAACATTGTGTTACACAGTCATGCTAATAAAGCTGAATTGAATTGAACTGAGAGAGAGAGAGAGAGGAACGGGTGTACTGCAAATACAAGCATCATCCACTGTGTCTGTCACGTGACTCTGTTCCCCTCTTGGGCTTGAACTGATGGTAAAACTAATGACATTATTAACTGTCTTTATATTTCCTTTGAAAGCTAAAGCTCACGATTATGGTAAGGGGCGTTACTTTTCCAACATGCGCTTGTGGTGTTCGGCCAATCACAATGCACTGGGTCAGTTGGCCAGTCAGAGCAGACTGCGCTTGTCGGAAGGAGGGTGTTTGTCGAAAACGACGCGTTTGAGAGAGGCGGGGCATAGAGGAACTACAATAATGTACAGTATTTGAAAAAAGTGTTTTTTGAACATTAAAGCATGTCAACATTCTGTTACACCAAATACACAAAATAATGATATTTAAAATAGCATCATATGACCCCTTTAACATGTCATTAACTGTATTATTTATAAAATAAATTAAGCAGTAAACGATGGCAAAATGAAGTGATACTTGTAGATATAAAACTAGAAGCGTCACATCATTCATTAATTCATTCAGTAAGGAAGCAAATGGCTGTAGTTATGAATGGGTTATTATTGATTATTGACTCTCTAAATCGTTCAAAGCTGCAGATTCCCTCACTAACGAAACAGCTGTTGCTTAGAGATGCACACCAATTCTGTTGCAGATTTCATTGGAACTATTATTATTTTGTTGCAAAATATAACACAATAATTGACAATATTGTGTTTAAAATGTAGACTATATTTAAAATGTAGCAAATGCTACGGTAACACTTTATTTTGATGGTCCCTTTTGAACATTCTGTTGACACTAAGTAATGTTGCAACTACATGTCAATAAACTCTCATAAGAGTATTAGTAGACTGTCTGCTTCATATCTAATGACTCCTTATTGTGTTGGTCTCCCAACAGATATTCTACTGACTATAAGTAACTTTGCAAGAACGTGTCAACTTAATCTAAACCCAACCCTACCAGTCAACTAATACACTAACACTCTAATGAGAGTTAGTAGAAATGTAGGTGCAACATTACTTATAGTCAATAGAATGTGTTAAAGGGACCATCAAAATAAAGTGAAACCAATGCTACATTTGTTGAAAAATTTTTAAAGGTAATTTACTGTAACATAATTTAGTTAATTATTTTATGGAAAAAACATTTACCTCAGTATCTCCAGCTGACAGCTTGGACTCTTCAGTCCGTCAGAAAGCAGCTTCACTCCTGAATCCTGCAGGTCATTGTTACTCAGGTCCAGCTCTCTCAGACGGGAGTTTGAGGATTGTAAAACTGATGACAAACTCTCACAAGACTGAGCAGTGAGATCACAGAAGGAAAATCTAAACAAGAATAACAAGAATTGCATACAGAGAAAAAAAATAATCAACAATATGAATTTTAGTGAATAAGTTAGAGAAAAATAAATAAATAAATAAAATTTATAACAGTGTTTGAAAACAAACCCCAGTATCTCCAGCTGACAATTTGGACTCTTCAGTCCAAAAGAAAGCAACTTCACCCCTGAATCCTGCAGGTCATTGTTACACAGATCCAGCTCTCTCAGGACAGAGTTTGGGGATTGTAAAACTGATAACAAACTCTCACAAGACTGAGCAGTGAGATTACATAAGGAAAATCTAAACAAGAAAAACACAGCCATTGCATACACAAAAAAAAAATCATAACAGTATGATTTTTAGTGAATAAGTTCATGCAAAATAAGTAAATAAAAATAAATAATGAAAGTGTTTGAAAACAAACCTCAGTATCTCCAGTTTACAGTTTGGACTCTTCAATCCAAGAGAAAGCAATTTTACTCCACAATCCTGCAGGTCATTTTTATTAAAGTCCAGTTCTCTCAGGACAGAGTTTGAAGATTGTAGAGCTGATGACAGACTATCACACGATTGAGCAGTGAGATTACACTCATGTAGCCTGTGTAGATAAAAAAATAAATAAAAAAATAGTGTCATTAATGCACTTATCCTGCAGGTCTTATAATCTGAAGCGCATGCTAGAGGCAGGAAGTCTAGTTAAGCCCGAGAGATGGTATGGTGATGAACGGATGATGTATCTAATTCCAGAGCCTCTAGTTCTGAACAAGTGCTCAGTTCAGTTTGATTAGGGGTTCATGGAGTTCATTATTGGACAGCTGGACACATGGCAGGAAAGGCAACATCAAATCCTTTTATTATTTGTTAATAGCCGAGGAGTGTTCCAAATGTTCCTCTCTAGCAATATAGACATATACACATTTTCTTAACCTTTCCAGTAATAAATATTTCTGGATAACAATCTTTGGTGTTGGTTGTGTCAGTGGTGTTTCATTGTGTCATTGGTGTTACATCAAGAAATGAGCCACTGGACTTCAGCTTACTAACAATGTCTTGTAGCGTGGAAATTGAATTTTCTGGTCGACTAGTAGTCATTCATTTTAAGCATTAGTCAACTAATCACATGTTTTTTTTTAAGTTATATTTTTGGGCTTTTTATGCCTTTATTAGATAGGACAGTAGTAAGAGATTAGACAGGAAAGCATTGGGTGGAGAGAGGGGGCGGGATCGGCAAAGGACCTCGAGACGGGAATCAAACTCGGGTCGCCGTGAGCACAGTTGCACTATATGTCGGCGCACTAACCACGAGGCTATTGGCGCCGACAACTAATCACATGTTTATTAATAAACCATTTATCTTTGTTTCCAGGCGGAACGTTAAACAACGCGACACACTGTATAATCCGACGACAACTTCGAAACTCCTGAAGTGTTTTTGTGTGCCATATGCATTAGATGTTCAGCCAATGGTCCGTGGGCATGATGTCTGAGGCTGAGACTACCCACATGAAAAAATACTATAGTAAATTTACTATAAAAAATGTAGTAACATTACTATATTACTATAGTATTAACCCCCCCCCCCCTCCACAATTTACTATAGTATCTTTACTACAGTATGGTTCAAAAACACTAGTATATACTATAGAATTTTTTTACCACATTTTCTAAATTTACTGTAGATTACTATAGTATTTCCCCCACCACAATTGACTATAGTACCTTTACTATAGTATGGTTTCAAAATATAAAATTATAAAACTATCAAATTTGAAATGAGCTCATTTTGTGCATAAAATTGTAAAATTTCTCAGTTTAAACATTTGTTATGTTATCTATGTTCTATTGTGAATAAAATATTGGCTCATGTGATTTGAAATTCTTTGTTTTCATTTTATTCAAATTTTAAAAAACGCCCCAGCAACAGGGAAAAAAAAAACCTATGGTGTGGCGGATCCAGCCTTGGCAAGAGAGCACGTCTATGTTACCACAGGCCAATTCTTCCAACCGAACGTGGTAGTCTTGGAATTCTACACAAGATTCTCTTCCACTCCTCTTTTGCTGTTTATTTGAACTTTCAAGCTGATTATGGTGGCCACAGAGAATCTGCTCAAATTAGGTTGAACTCTGTGCTGCCTCTGTCATTTCATGCACAAGAACACAGTCTATCACAGTAGCTCTGATTTCATCTGAAAAGACTGTTCTAGGTCTTGCTCTTCCTCATCTTCCACCTCATATTAGCACTCTTCCTCTACCTCTCAGATTGATGTATGCACCTGTGCCATCTGTGCAATTTGAACTGACTTATATTTCGTATATTCATATATTTAGAAACAAGTGTGAACAATTTTGAATTATTGTGTTCAAACGATGACAGCCGTGTTGCAGTTGTCCGTAACTTTTGCTTTCTTGTGTTTAGGGTTTTGCGTCACAAGTTCATCACAGTGCAAATTATGTCTTAGTGAGTGAGAATGTGTTTAAAGTTTTGTAAAAAAGAGTGCATGAGAGCTGCAAACAGTGTCAACTTTCTCAACTTGTTTAAGGTTTTGCAGAAAGAGTGATTCCTTTGAGGATGCAGGATGATTTTCACATCATTTTGTAGCGTAACTCTAATGTTCTGTATTTGTTTTATGGCCTTATTCAGCAATTTAAACATTTTAGTTTTTCCCTAACCACACATAAATGTTGTTTTCTCATAAGTACAAACTTGTACATACATGCTGCTCACATATTATTGTAGCACAGTGTGTGCTGAAAACAGTGTAATCATTCACCTAAACTATACCCCCACCCCCAGCATAAGAGTTTATCCGATACTGAGAGGGGGTAGGTAAAATGTGCTCCAGCAAAATGTGCATTGCACTTTGATGTTTATTTAAAGGACCAGCAGAGAAGTTTGTCCGCTACTGAGAGGGGATACATGTGTATATGTATAAATGCCCACTATTCTCTCCTTGTTGTTTTACAGAAATAAACAATGCATGAAACATAGTTCTCCATGTCCGCCTGTGATATGTGTGATGACAGTTAAATAGCGTTACACACATACTTATTTCACCTTCTACAATTACTCACTCTGGTTGTGTAAATATTTTTTATCTGCATTAGTAGAGTAACTATGCATTTGATTTGACAGGGTTTTAATTAAAGAGCTAGATAATGACAATGAATAACGATAGACAGATCAAGATTTTAACTTGGATAAATTAAACAATAGGTCCGCTTCAAAATAACTTTTACAAAAGTGAGAGAAGAAAGCACCTTAGAAAGCATATTAAATTCAAGTAAAGATTCTACTTTTAAGGTTTCAAATAAGTGAAAAAATGTTCTATTGTCATTCAGTGTAACAAATATTTACAGGTGCATCTCAATAAATTAGAATGTCGTGGAAAAGTTCATTTATTTCAGTAATTCAACTCAAATTGTGAGACTCATGTATTAACCCTCTGGGGTCTGAGGTCATTTTGGGGCCCTTTAGATTTTTTTGACATGCCCTGATATTTGTGCTTATTTCAGCTACTTAAAAGATACTATTGACCAACATGTATTTTTTTTGTATTCAGCACAAACTGTGCTACAATAATATGTGACCAAGATGGATGTACATGTTTGCATTTTTTAGAAAAAAAATATTATGCGTGGTTAGTAAGTTTTGGGGGAAAAAATGTAGCTGAAATAAGGCCATAAAACCCACACTAAATAGTCCTGAACAAGACTTTTGAGTAATCAGTCTTGTAGCCTAGAATATTTACTTCAAAATGTGAAAATCATTCTGCTTACTCATTCACAGAAAACAATATATTGATTTAAAATTTTCAAGACATGTTTTGTGATCGAGGGTCTATATGCGAGAGAGTGGCAATGACCATGATTATTAAGTGAGTCTCACCTGAGAGACAAAGGGCCCTCCCCTAATGGCCCATCAGTGTGACTGTGACTTTGATGCAGGTAAGAGAGAATGTGAGGAGATTGAAAAAAAGTTTTTTTAAATTTATTTGTATTTTATTTACAACACAGTATAATCGAAACATACATAATGAAGGTCAAAGACACATTATTGTGCACACTGATCTAACCACAGAGATGTGAACAGACTTTGAGTCATTCCTGCAGCAGATTCTGTTCAACAAGTGAAACAAGTAAATCATACCTAATATTTACGTGTTTTATTTAACTGTTTCTACTTCTTTCCATGGATTCAAGAAGAAAAAAACATAATCAGTATAAAAGGAGCTTGTTTTAGCATAGAATATCAGTGTAGTTGAACATCTGATGTTGGTACAGCGCTCTCAGAGGAAAACAGTTTGAAGAGACATCAGGATTCATCTGGTGCTGGTATCTGATTCAATAAAATACAAACAACCAAAAAAAAAAAAAAAAAAACATTTGTGAGCATGTTAATATCAGGAACATCTGTATATATATATATATATATATATATATATATATATAGTGTATGTTTTGTAGCCATAGACTCACACATGCTTTGTACTATCATAAAAAAAGAGAAAGAAACTAATTATTATTGTGGTAACACTTTACAATAAGGTTCATTAGTTAACAACATTAGTAAACATGAACTAAGAATGAACAATACTTCTACAGCATTTATTAATCTTAGTTAATGTTAATTTCAGCATTTACTAATGCATTATTAAAAGGCTTTCCTTTTAATAATGCATTCCTGTCTCTTTCCTGTAGCTCAATTAGTAGAGCATGGCGCTAGCAACGCCAAGATCATGGGTTCGATTCCCAGGGAAAGCAAGAGCTGATCAAATGTAAAAACTGTAACTTGAATGCAATGTAAGTCGCTTTGGATAAAAGCGTCTGCTAAATGTAAATGTAAATGTAAAATCATGAGTTGTGTTTGTTAACATTAGTTAATGCACTGTGAACTAACATGAATAATCAATGAACAACTGTATTTTCATTAACTAACATTAACAAAGATTACTAAATAGTGTAATACATGCATTGTTCATTGTTTGTTCATGTTAGTTAATACATTAACTAATGTTAACAAATGACACCTTATTGTAAAGTTTATTGTTTAGCACGTTATTAAAATCTATTTCTGAACAGAGTAGGCTATTAATAATAAACATGTACTAAACATACTTAGACTCGTAGCATTCATCATGTTACAGTGTACACTCATATTACTTTTATTGTTTTATATAGAGCATGAAAACATCATCGCGCCGTAAGAAATTTAAATACAATTAATTGCCTATCATATTCAAAATGTTTTACACTATTTCAAACACTGTAGTCAGGAATTATAGTTTGGGAAAAACCCAACTATGATTTTGTAGTCATACAGTCTAGTATGTATGATTTTATAGTAGTCTATGATATGATTATGTAGCCACAGACACAAGCATGCTTTGTACAATAAAACTATGTACTTTGTACTATAAAAAATTATATTTTATATCTGAGAAATTATTATTGTTTAGCACGCTATTAAAATATATTTGTGAACAGAGTATTAATAATAAACATGGTCTAAACATTCTTAGCGTAGCATTCATCATGTTGTCGTTTGGGAAAAACCCAACTAACTGTTAGTAAATCTGTTCAAGTTTATGTCACAATAACACGGTAACTAATGCAAAAAAGAAACATTACTTACTCATCAGATTGCTCTCCTCTACTGGATGAAATCGTGTTCTTCTTTTGAGGGAAATCCTGCCTTTACTCAGCACGTCTTCTTCCAGAAACAAACAGTAGCCGCGATGAGGATCTCCTCTTTGTTTGTGTTGGGCGTTTGCACGCGCGCACTTACCACGCGGCTATTTATATATGAACTGCGCGAGCCGCGGGATCACATTAGAGATAATGAGTCAGACGGGACAGACTGAACATTGTATTGGTTTCATAGGGATTACTTCATCACAGAATGTTTGTTTTCGATAAGTAAAATTCATTTCAAAATAGACACTTCAAGCTTTCTATAGATATAACTCCCATGTCTCTGTGTTGAGTATTTGCTGAGTTACAGTTCATTTTAGTGACGCGTTTCTAAAAACAGTTCGCGGAGACGGAGAAGACAGAGAGCGCACCCTGTTTGTTTTATTATTTTTCCAAAAGCACAAAGTTGTGTTGTTATTGTGAGTGTACACAAAAAAAGTAGACACTTAACAGTTTCGATTGATGTGTCTTTTGCACTGATCTTAAAAAAACCTATCTGGTATCGCCGGCGATACCGTCGACCCCAGAGAGTTAACCCTCTGGGGTCTGAGGGTGTTTTGGGGCCCCGGAGAAGTTTTGACATACCCTGACATTTGTGCTTTTTTCAGTTGCTTATAAATATTTTAATGGTTAAAGTCTAAAAATACTGTATTCAGCACAAACTGGGCTACAATAATATGTGAGCAGCATGTACGTACATGATTGTGTTTTTGAGAAAACAACGTTTATGCGTGGTTTAAAAAAAACTAAAATTTTAAAGTAACTGAAATAAGGCCATAAAACACAAACAGAACATTTGTTCACGAGACTTTTGAGAACTGGATCTTGTAGCCTAGAATATTTGCTTCAAAATGATATGAAAATAATCTAACTCATTCAGAGAAAACAATATATTGATTTAAATTTTCTAAGTCACTTTTTGAGTGGAAAGGCTCTATGCGAGAGGGCGTGACTCACACCTGAGAAGACAAAGGCCCGCATAATGAGCTCCATAATGAGCCATTCAGTCAGGTGTGTGACTGAGAGAGAAGAGTTACAAGAAAGAATGTGAGGAAAAAAGAAATGTGTATACATATAACTATCACATAAAATAACTTGAGATTCACTTGCGAGTGCAGTTAAACAGTTTATTAGGAACAAACAAACAAATAAACAACAGAAGGGTCAAGACATTGTGGGTGCAATATCCAAAATATCCAAAACAGTGGCAGGAAACTGGAACCCAGGAAAACAGGAGACAGCAGAAACTGCATGAGAAAACACAAAACAGACGTGAGCAACACAATGAACAGACAAAGACAAAGCAAACATGGTGACAATACATACACTACCAGTCAAATTATTTAAACAGTAAGATTTGTAATGTTTTTTTTTTTTAAAGAAGTGTCTTCAGCTCATTTATTTGATACAAAGTACAGCAAAAACAGTACATTATATTTATTATAATATATAGGCCTACATATTGTTACCATTAAAAATAAATAAAGCACCCCCCCCACACTAAAATTTATAAATAAATTAGTGAGCATGTTGATAGTCTTATCAGGAGCAACTATATTATTACATTAGCAATCACCAATATTGCCCACGTGATTTTATAACATAGATGCACACATGTATTATCATACAATACAAAAACAACATTTTATAACTGAGAAACTAAATTATTGTTAAGCTTATTATAAACATGTTTGAGCAGGTATTTGCAAACAGAGTAGGCTACTTCACAGTAAAGATTGGTCTAAACTTTTGTAAGAAATTATAGTCTGCCTCGACCCAGCTTTCACTCCAAATTGTGTATTAAACTATACTCCTTTCCCTACAAAGAGCCTAATTATCATAGCGATAGTTCTTTCCATTTAAAAGATATGTAAATAGTATCTCCGGAGTGATAATTCATCACTTATAGCGTGGGAACGGCAGTGGGCCATCAAGAACCATCTGCTGACCAAAAGGGAACAATGATAGGGATTCTGTTTAATCTTGTCATCCTAACATTTGGTTGTTCCCACCTGAAAGTCTACCAAAGATGTGGGAACGGAAGGCTATCACTTTCATTGTTATCCGCAATTTACATTTAAAACGAAACTTCATTTACATGTTGAGCGGGAAGAGGAACGTAATACAGTATAAAATGTTTGAGCTTAGGATATTGGGGGTTCATTCCGACTCCGCTGAATCCGAAGTGCTATTTGTACTTTGTCACTGCTACGCTGTAATAAAAGATTATTCTTCATCAAGATCTTCGACGTCCTCTTCACCTTTTCTTACACTTTCTTAGACATTACTTTTATATCATTGTTTATAGAACATATAACTATCCTCACGTCGTGCAACATTTAAATGCAATGAAAGGTTGCCTATCATATTTCAAAATGTTGCACTCGATTTCACACATTTTATTCTGGAGTTATAGTTTGGGAAAAGTTCACCTAGTAAATTCCTTCAACTTTGTCACAACAACACATTATCGAATGCCAATAAGAAACATTACTTACTCGGTATAAAGTATCTCGTCCTCCACCGGCTCCAGCTGCGCTCGCATTCTGTTTGTGAGGTAAACAAAGCTTTTTCCTCTCAGCGTGTTCTTCCAAAACTGAAAAGTATCCGAGATGAACGCGTTGCCGCTTTGTTTATGGTGGTGTGGGCGTTTACATGCCGCGTGGCTCGCTTGGAGATTTGTAATAACAATAGCGCGAACGGCGCATGGGCGTGACCTAATTAGAGATAATGAGACCAGACGGAAAAACTGGACATGTCCTTGGTTTCATACAGATTACTTTATCACAGAATATTTGTTTTCGATTTAACAGTAGACATGTCAAGCTTTCTATAGATATATTTCTCATGTCTCTGTGTGAAGTATTTGCTGAGTTACAGTTCATTTTAGTGACGTGTTTCAAAAAGCAGTTCGCGGAGACGGAGAAGACAGAGAGCGCACCCTGTTTGTTTTCTTTATTCTTCAAAAGCACAAAGTTTAGTTGTTATTATGAGTGTATACAAATAAAAGTAGACCCCTTACAGATTCGAATGGTGTATTGCTCTTATCTGTACGATCAAAAATGGCAGAGTAATTCAAGCTCATTTCTGCCTTATCAGGAAAATCTGCCTCAAAACCCGTATACGCGTTTGTCGACCCCAGAGGGTTAAGGTATTTTTGGGGTACTTCCTTGTTTTATTCTCCTCCTTGGGGGTGGGTGGGTTTGTGGGGGTAAGGGCTCACTAAGGTTTTGACTGTTCATGTTCACCCTTAGTAATGTTAAAAAAAAAAAAAAAATGTAAATTGATATTGCAGTATCCTTTGTATACTCCAAAAAAAAAATTGGGTAACACTTTATTTTGATGGTCCCTTTTGAACATTCTGTTGACACTAAGTAATGTTGCAACTACATGTCAACAAACTCTCATAAGAGTATTAGTAGACTGTCTGCTTCATATCTACTAACTCCTTATTGTGTTGGTCTCCCAAAATATATTCTACTGACTAAGTAACTTTGCAAGAACGTGTCAACTTAATCTAACCCTAACCCTACCAGTCAACTAATACACTACTAACACTCTAATGAGAGTTAGTAGAAATATAGGTGCAACATTACTTATAGTCAATAGAATGTGTTAAAGGAACCGTCAAAATAAAGTGAAACCAAAAATTATACCAAAACTACTTAAACACTTATTGTTTTGATGCTTGAAAACCATTTTTCATCCAAATACCAAGAAACAATAAATGAGTGAATGTTAAAGTCAAACCTCAGTATTTCCAGATGACAGTTTAGACCCTTCAGTGCATCAGACAGCAGCTTCACTCCTGAATCCTGGAGGTCATTTACACTCAGGTCAAGCTCTCTCAGATTGGAGTTTGATGATTGTAAAGCTGAACACACAGTTTCACAGTGCTGATCAAAAGGCCCACATCCAGCAATTCTGTAACAGTGAATGACATGCAATGAAGCGGAGATGGATGGATAAGGGTCATGTTTTCTGTATTCTGTACATAAAAATAAAATATAACTTTTATTGATCACATATCTAATATCCTATGCGAAATGAAGACCTGATGGACGCAGTGGCCATCTGGAAACCCTAACATAAACACATTAAGTGGACTTTAATCTGTTGATGTGCTAGATCCTTGTTTATGGGTCCAATGTCACTTTGTTCTCAAATGTTACAAATGTTGAGAAATCATACATGTTTTGAAAGGTCTATGAGTTTATCATCCATACCCAGTCTTTGTTTTATGATAGAAATTCTTCAGTAACAGTAAATAGTAATTTGTGTCAGAAGTGTATATGTCAACATGCAGAATCAAAACAAGACTTAATTCACGAGTTCACACTTACATATAATTAGCTGGCATATAGTAATGCGTAGTAATGCTGTCTAGGGAAGGGCTCCGAGCTCGGGAATGGCCCGAACCCAGAGTACCCACCCCCGTATAAGTGTAGTGAGAACTCAAAGTGTGGAGAAGGGGCGGTGGAGGGATGCTGATTAACCGTTAAAGGATAGAGATATGTCAGCTGTATTATCACCATATCTAACCTATGGTGTTGGTTAACTTAAGTGCGCTCCTCTTGTGTTAATTAAGCTAAGTATCTGACGCACTCCTCCCGAACTTTGTTAATAAAACATCATTAAACAGCAATAGCAAGATTAATCCAATCCGTCACACTTGAGTAAATTGTTAAAGTCAAGCAGCCATTGAACAACATCCAATAGTCCTCAAAATCATTAATTCTGTGAAATACTGATATATTATCAGGGGTGCACATAAGTTGTGTGCAGATGTGCATGCATGACCACAATAAAAAAGGGCTGTGTAAATAAGTTCAGACCACTCATTTGGGCACTGAAATGGTTTACAGCTGTTAATGCACAATCACCATTTTAGATTGGAAATCTTATACAGTGTTACAGTTAGTCATTCAAACCGAAAGCATAAATCTAAAAACTTAAAAACAAAAAAAAAAAAAAAAACTGACATTTCATTCACTGACACATTTCACTTACACTCTTTACTTGGCAGTGCTAAAACCAGCAGTACATATACTTACTTGCGGGCAATCACCCAAAATAAAAGCTTGCTAATTATAAGAAAAATAAAAAAAAAGGAAATGTAAAGTTGTTAAATGTAACATTGTATGTTTAGGTGTTCTATAACATCATTGTATTTTTATTTAATACTTTTTATTTTAAAATATAATAGTATTGTCACACTCTATTATTTTGTTGTATATAAAGTAATAAAGTGCAATAATACTATTATCACTATTGTTAATTTTTTTAAATTGTCATAGTTATATTAATTGAGCCACACTATGTGTAGTGTGGGCACCAAACCAAATCTTGCAGGACCCTCATTTTGCAATATATTGCCCTGAAATTTGAAATATAACTTCTTTAGACTTATGACTTTGAGTCAGCTATATTTCTAGGTTGCTCATGCACATTTATCATTGATTTATTATTAGGGAATGTTGATGTTTTGTTGAGTATGTTTCATTTGATGTCACCACTATGATGATAAATGCTCATATGCTCATATGGGTCTCAGAAGGTTAAAAAAAACTGAAGCATTTGAAACATTTCAAACTTATGTGTAAAGGTTACACAACTGAGGTTTTGTTGGTGTAATACTGTTTTGAAAGGTTTCCAAGTGTTGATTTTTTTCTGAACTCTACAGTCAGCATGTTGGCATCATTCATGACCCCTGTGTTTAATCTAAAAGGAAGAATGATTAGTGCTTGTCTCTAATTAGCCTGATTAGCTGAGCCAGGGTTCCCACTCTTTCATGAACACCAGATTCAAATTCACACGCCAGCATATGTAGTTTCATGAAAGACCTTACAGTACTGAACATTTTACCTACACTTATCATTTACATGAAAAAATTTAGAGTAATAATGTTTTGAATGTGTAGGTTTCATAAATTTAGACCGTTTTGAGCAGTCGTGTTCAAAGGAATTTAATGAAATCCATTGAAGTTAATACTGGTAATATTCAAATACAATTTCTAAAATATTGATAAATTATGCATCAAACTGGTTTTTGCTGTAGTTCTTGTACAAGATTTAAATTTGAAAGAATTTCGCAATTTTTAAATGAATAAAAAGTGGTTAAATGTTGTAATAACACTGTAAAACCTGTTAACATTAAAAATTTGCACATTCTTTCAATAGAGACATTACTCATTAATAAATAACTCAAGTCAAAATTATGTTGTAAATCCCATTTTTTCATCATTGACCTAGAGGAATGCAGGTGTTCAAACATGCAGCTGCTCAAAATTTCAATATTTTTGTAAAATATGTCATGAACATTTTAAACCTTGTATATGTGCAAACCTGCAAAAAAATAAAGAAAAGAAAAGAAACTTTCTATTTGCTCTTAAACTGTACACGCTTTTCACTAAGCTGTTTTTCTTATTTTTCAAGTTCTACATTTTCTCCTTAGCTCCATGTCGCAGTAAGTTCTTGGAGTTCATTTTTAGTCCATCTCCTATCCTGAAAAGTCTGTCTTGCAGAGATTGACCAAAAATGAGCTCCTAAAACTTACTGCTATTCTGGAAGATAAATTCTTCAAACAGTGGTAGAAGAGGATGTGGTGCTGGTCCTTCAAGAGTCACTCTTAACTTATCTGTCTATAAAGCCTACAAAAATTAGTCTTAACTTTACAATTTCTGTATTGCATTAGTTTTTAATATTTCTCATTGGGGATTTAATAATTTTTTACTTTTCAGTTAAATCTCTTTTTTGGCTCATTTTATCTGTAAAAGAAAACGTGCCTAATAATTCTTCACACATGAATATAAGGACATTTTCACTTCCAGCCTTCATGGACAATTATACATCACTTATATATATGATTAAATACAAAATTAATAGTAGTTATTAACCCTCTAAGCGCCAAAGTCGCAAAATTGCGACAAGACGTCATACTTCATTAAACAGACTGTAGTTCCTAATATGGTGTAGTATCTCATTTGTATTCCCTACCACTAGATGGCAGACATGTAGTACTTCGATTCTAGACCAAAATTGTTCGAGGAAATAGCAGAGCAAGTGAGCTATCGTGTCATTGATG
Source organism: Onychostoma macrolepis (assembly GCF_012432095.1). Taxonomy (NCBI): domain Eukaryota; kingdom Metazoa; phylum Chordata; class Actinopteri; order Cypriniformes; family Cyprinidae; genus Onychostoma; species Onychostoma macrolepis. The sequence continues at coordinate 1,323,107 of NC_081157.1, forward strand.
CGGAAGCAGTTCAGTTCTTAGCGTCTGAGTAAATTGTGAGAGAAAATCGCCAAATGGCTAATAAAAAGTTGTACTGTGAGGACGTGTTGCAAATGTTATTCGCCTATTCTGACTCTGAAGGGGAATATTTGCCTTTGGAAATAACGATTGGCCGTCTAATGATCGCGCATCTCCCGGTACATCTTTGCATGCGCAATGGCGCCACCGTAAATGGCGAGAGTGTTCACAAAGCACCATCAAGTGATAATTTCGAGCCTTGCCCAACGGGGATGAGGGTGGCAGGGGTGGACGTGGTCTTAGTGTCCATAGGAGAGGCATCGCGTTGCTGATGGTCGGCCAGACTGCGACTTTTTTTCTGATCGCGCGCGCTCAAAGGGCCGCCGGCAGACAGTACAGGTGCAGTCAGTGAGGGGTAGGTCTGTGCGCTGTGCCATCCAATGAGAGGTACATACTCTCAAGAACTATAAACTGTCACATAGATACCTGATTGGGCAGATAGCTGGTCAACTGATTAAAAAAATAGGTACATGTATTTTACTATGGCACAGTAATATAGTAATAATTTACTACTTTCTCCTGTTTTACTGTTGATTTCCTCTTTTCATGATCATTTGGAATGAGGATAAAAAGATTAAAAAAAACAAAAAAAACATGCAAATAAGTTCAAACATCCATTCAATATCTATTATTTCCTGAATATTACTGATGAACTGATCAAAAAGTAGGCTACTGTTCACATGCGTTTTACACATAGTATAGTAATATAGTAATAATTTAGTACTTTCTCCTGTTTTATTGTTGGTTTCCTCTTTTCCTGATCATGTGGATTGAGGATAAAAAGACAAAAAAAAAAACATGCAAATAAGTTCAAATATCAATTCAATATCTACTATTTCCTGAATATTATGAAATTCAAGAGGACCGCCCCCTGATGACATCATAATATGCAAATTAGATGAGTATATTTACACCCCACATAAACTTTAGGTCATGCCCAACATTTTTCTAATTTACAGTAGATCTCTATCTTTAAACCCTTTCAAGCTACAAGCTTTTGAAATCTTGATGTCAAAATCCAGCATTTTAAAAAAAAAACCCTGGCGCCTAAAGGGTTAAGATCGATGTGGTTTGGAATTGGTAAAATGTGCTTGGAAAAAAATATGATCAGAATATCAACGTGCCTAATAATTATTCACGCACTGTAAAGATGTGCACATCTTTACACAGAGTGTGCGTGATCATGAAATCGAACGTGAAAGTGAACTGTGAGCGCTCATTCAAATGTGATTTCAATACCCTGCATATTAATAGCGCAAAAATGATATACAATATAGAATGTTTGCGGGAGTGGGCGGTAATGGTCAGAAACTCAACGGGAGCGGCTTAAGAAAACTCTAGGCTGCACATCAACACACGCTGTTTTTTTTGCGCTACCCCATCTCCACTCCAATCATTTGTGCCGTTTCGTCTTTGACAACACACATAGGACAATTTTTGAAATAGTGCCATAAACTAATTTCAAATTTAATTCAAGCACTTTCAAGGACCTTCCAGGCCTTGAATCCATATGTCTGAAATTCAAGTACTTTCAAGAAGCGTGGGAACCCTGTGAGCTCTCTGTAAACACTCTAAACAAGCACTACAATGAATGAAGAAACACGTTACACAGACACTTCTTATTTAGTGGTGCAGTATTGCATGATTTATAGATTATATTTAATAGATTCGACTTTAAATAAACATGTGCAGTTAGTTTGTAAAAAGTTTCATTACATGCGTAGCCTGTGTATTCATTACATGTGTCTCCATCGGTTTGTGTATTTTTTTTTTTTTTTGTATTTTGTGCAGATCTAGCAGGTATTTCTTTGAAGAAAATGCATTTTAATATTAAGTAATATTTTGTTTGGAGCATTAAATGATGAATAATGAATGTGAGATGATTGTAAACATGTTTTCCACACAGCTGTGCTTCTACTGTCTGCTTTCAACTGCTTATACTCTGCTTCAATGTTTAAATGAGAAATACATTATTTTATATGAATGAAACCAGGGTTATGATTTGATAGATTAGTTTGAGTCTCAACTCCAGACTAATCTGTAACTTCTGTAATGACATGAATGAATGAATGAATACTCACAGAGCTTTTCTGCAGTTGATCACAGCTGGCATCAGTCTTCCTCTTCCTTCATCTGATGTGTTGAATTTCATGAGATCAAGCTCATCCAGCGGCTCCTCTGACATCTGAATCATGTAGGCGATTGTTGAGCAGTGAGACAGAGAGAGTTTCTCCCTTGAGTGTTTGTCTGATTTCACAAACTCCTGAATCTCTCTGGACAGAATCTGATCTTTTACTTCAAACAGACAGAGGAACAGATTGATGGATCTTTCAGCTGATAGTTTCATGTTATAGTCATTTCTCTTGATCTTGTCTTTAATGTACTGTGTGGTTCTCCTGATGCTCTCTGAGCTGTTCTCTGTGTGCGTCAGTAGATCCTGTAAGAGTCTCTGATTGGACTCCATTGAGACACCCAGCAGAAATCGCAGGAACAGATCCAGATGTCCATTCTCACTCTCAAGAGTTTTATCAACTGCTGATTTTAGCAGCTCATACAGAGAGTTTTCCTCAGATATGTACCTGTACCTCTCATGTTTATCATCCAGAAACAACTTCATTGGCTCCATGCTTTTTGTTAAATAGCAGTAAAACACGTAAAAACCAGTGAGAAACTCTTGAAAGCTGAGATGAATGAAGCTGTAGACTTTCCTCTGATGAATCACTGATTCCTCCTTAAAGATCTCAGTGCAAATCCCAGAATACACTGAGGCATCAGTGACATCTATGCCGCTTTCAATCAAGTCCTCCTCATAGAACATCACATTGCCCTTCATCAGCTGATTGAAAGCTACTTCAGCAAGTTTTACAATCACTTCTCTGTTGGACTGCAGGAGTTTCTCTGGATCTCTCTCTTCATACTTCTGGTTCCTCATGTTGATCTGAATCAGCAGGAAGTGGATGTACATTTCAGTCAGAGTTTGAGGGATTTCTGCACTCAGATCTTCTTCCAGGAGCTTCTGAAGCACAGTGGATGAGATCCAGCAGAAGACGGGGATGTGGCACATGATGTGGAGGCTTCTTGCTCTTCTGATGTGTGAGATGATTCTGCTGGCTTGATGCTGGTCACTGATTCTCTTCCTAAAATATTCCTCCTTCTGAGGCTCATTGAATCCCTGAATTTCTGTCAGACGGCTCATGTACTCGGAGGGGATCTGACTGGCTGCTGCTGGCCTGGAGGTGATCCAGATGAGAGCAGAGGGAAGCAGCTCTCCTTTCATGAGATTTGAGATCAACACACCCAGTGATGATGTCTCAGTCACATCACAAACTTTCTGAGCGTCTGAAAACATCAGTGTGATTCTGCTTTCATCCAGACCATCAAAGATGAACACAACTTTACATTCCTCATAAATCGTTGAGTCCAGATCTTGAAGTTCAGGATGAAAGTCCAGCAGAAGTCTGTGAAGACTGTACTGATGATCTCGGATCAAGTTCAGCTCTCGAAATGGAAGCACAAACATGAAATCTACATCCTGATTAGCTTTTCCCTCGGCCCAGTCCAGAATAAACTTCTGCACAGAGACGGTTTTTCCAATTCCAGCGATGCCTTTAGTAAGAACAGTTTTGATTTGGTCTTTGTCCTCACGTCCTGGTTCAGGCGAGGCTTTAAAGATATCATTGCAGTAGACTGGAATGTCTTGTGAGTGTTTTGTTCTGGCTGTTTTTTCCATCTGTAAAACCTCATGTTCTTCATTCACTCCTTCACTCTCTCCCTCTATGATGTAGAGCTGTGTGTAGATCCTGTTCAGGAGGATTTGAGTCTCGTGTAGGTTGATTCCCTCAGATAATCTATCATACTTGTTCTTCATGCTGGCTTTGTGCTGGTCTTTGACTCTCTGTAGTTCATCATTCTCTGGTTCAGGAGAATCCTGCTGCAGGTCTCCAGTATGATCATCTCTATCCACACAGCAGAAAAACAACACAATGAATGAATAAGTTTTAGTCTGAATAATGAGATTGAAATGATCATAACTGCAGAAAACTGAAAGCAGATTCACAAAAACCCTGTTAAAGGACACAGCTGATGACAATAATGAATGAATCTGGCTCATATTCAAGTCAGAGTGCTTTATGATGGAGCAGACACATTTGTGATAAGGCTCAAAATATAGTTAAACCAGATAATCAGTTATGGAGACTGATGTCAAATATGGTTCATTCTGCATTACCAACCTTGAGATTAAATAATGTCTCACCCTCATTTAACTGCAGCAGTTCAATCAGCTGCATGTTTGTTCTCAGGTCACAGCTTCATCATTAATGTTAAAAATACTGTCTCTTGTCTCCAGCACTGGTTATGGTCTCACCTGGGGTTAAAGGTCACTGGCCCATCACTGAATTTAGGAGGTTGTATCATAGATGCATCACTCCTCATCGACACACAGCTGGGCTCTGAAGATGCTGTTCTCTTGTTCTGATAATGAATATCATCTTCCTCTCTCTCCTCACAGAGACTCATTTTAGAGCCAGTGATCTTCTGTTCCTCAGATATGTTCAGTTCTGCATTTGGATACAAAATGACACAAAACTCAACTGTCATCTTTAGACAAAAAAATAAATAAATAAAGCAGACTGTGTCCCAACTTTCAGCGTGTGGCCCAGGGTTGAGGCAGGGGGATATAACGTTTCTGTTACCTACGTAACCGAGATGTTCCCTATCTGCCAGTTGGTATGAGTTATGTTGTAATGACATTAGGGGTCCTATGGAAAGCGCCATAACCAGTGAATGTCGTTACCACCCGTGGCGCTGCACATGCTGACAAGCTGCGGAGTGCCAAAACAAATGCCAGCGCATAGGTCGTAACCTTCCCAATGCCACAGTGCAAATTGGTACCTTGGTACCAAGAGGGGTCAAAGGTAAGTACATCGCTGCTGGAGAAAGCCATCCTGCTGTTCCGTCCACAAAAAAAATTCTTAACAGAAGGAATTTCAACCTTCAAGCAAAAGATGGCTTCAAACCTTTTTTCAGCTTGGCTACTGGAACGTTGGGTAAGGGTGCCTTCTCAAGGAGAAGGCTGCTACGGAGACCACATCTTACCCATAGGGAGGTGACACTGATATAGACTGACCCAAGTAATCCATACTTACTTAGCAGTGCTACATATGGAATGGGTCTCTGAGGCAGGTCCTACCAGGGAGTAGGGATAGAACTACTGCCAGCAGAGACTGACAGAGCAGGTCTTTCAAGGGAAAACACGGGTTTACCATAAAGGAAACCTTACAGTGGAAGGATACACATATGGGATTGCCCACAGGGAATCACTCCATATGGGACACCTAGCTCAGTACAGGGCTGACCGGGACTCTGGGCATGCTAAAACCAGTACTGGGCCTGGCGTCAGACTGCTCCGCCGAGTTCGAGTGCCGGGGGTGCTGGAGGAAGCTGGACCAGGGTTCGCTGTCCGGGGAACACCACTGGGAGAAGAAAGGTGCTCACATTCCCGTGTGAGGGGGAATGGCACAGCAAGCATAACACCAAGCCATTTCTTCCTGCCAATTATCTATTGCTCAACACATAGGAAGAAACCGGCTCTACGCGAAGGTTGTAAAACCTTGCAAAAGTGTTTGGTGTCGCCCAGCCCACAGCTCTGCGGATGTCTGCCAGAGAGGTGCTGTGTGCCAAAGCCCAGGAGGAGCCTCTGCTTGGAGACAGCCTTCCACTTCTGCTGTCCTCCATAGCAGACAAAGACCTGCTCAGAGCTTCTGAGGCTCCGGGTGCAGTCCACATTTGTGTGCAGGGCATGTACGGGACACAGCAATGCCAAGACTGGATCTGCCTCCTCTGGGGGCAGCGCTTGCAGGTCCACCACTTGTTCCTGGAAGGAAGCAGTGGGAATCTTGGGCATGTATCCAGGGTGGGGTCTCAGGACAATGTAAGAGTAGGCCGGCCCGAACACCAGGCACTCTTTGCTCACTGAAAATGCTTGCAGGTCCCCGACCCTCTTGATGGAGATGAGTGAGGTCAGGAGTGCTGTCTTGAGAAACAGGATCTTAAGCTTGACTGACTCCAGTGGCTCAAAGGGATCCCTCTGAAGTCCTGCCATGACAACAGTGAGATCCCAGGAGGGCACAAGGGGTGGTCTAGGAGGCTTTAATCTTCTGGCACCCCTCAGGAACCTAATGATTAAGTCGTGCTTCCCCAGGGACTGGCTGTACACTGCATCATGATGTGCTGCGATAACATCAACAAGCACTTTTAAGGTGGAGAATGACAGCCTACATGCCAACCTTCCTTGGAGGAAAGAAAGCACAACTCTAATCAGGCATCTTTGGGGGTCTTCTCAGCACACTGCAAAAAATGCTTTTCTTACTTAGATTTTTTGTCTTGTTTCCAGCCAAAATATCTAAAAATTCTTAAATCAAGAAGGATTTTCTAGACAAGTAAAAATTATGGTCTTGTTTTCAGCAAAAACAAGTGAAAATTAAGTGAGTTTTTGCTTGAAACAAGCAAAATAATCCCCAAACCAAGCGGTATAAAAAAAAAACATATATACAGTGGAGCCAAAAAGTGACATAAAGAACACATACTCACTAGCGCCCCCCGAAATGTCTACTTTTAAATGTAGTAAGTCACATCCAAAACAAATATTCTCTGTTAAAGTAATCCGTATGAAACTAACGCGATGTCCAGTTTTCTCATCTCAACTCATTATATCTAATATGGTCACGCCCACACGCCGATCGCACTTTTCAAATTCTAAACAGCCACGTGAGACGCACGCGCATTTAAACATCCCACATCCCCTCCATAAACTAACATGAAGAGTTCATCCCGGCTACTTTTTGTTTCTGGAAGAAGACACGCTGAGAGGAATAACCCAGAATTTTACCTTAAAAGAAGCACATCACAACATGATGCGCAGCTGGATCCAGTGGAGGATATCATTCTGATGAGTAGCCTAAGATTACTTGCATCTGTTATTGTGACATAACTTGTACACATTTTACTAGTTAGACTTTTCCCAAACTATAATTCCTGACTACATGAATGAAATCAAGTGAAACATTTTGAAATATGTGTCATTTCATTGTCTAAATGTCTCACAATGCCAGGATGTTTGTTTAATGTTTTATAACATATAAAACCACAAGATTTAAAAGTAGTGTGAGTGTTAACACTATGAATGAATGTTTGGCACAAAGGTCTCAGTGTTCAGATCAGTATGTTCAATCATGTATCCTTGACCTTCACTGTGTATATTTTTATTATACTGTATTGTAAATAAAATAAAAATATAATCAAAAACTCACATTATTTTACTCTCCTCACACTCTTTCTTACCTGCCTCAGTCATATTCATATTTATGGACAATTATGGGAGGCCCTTTGTCTCTCAGGTGTGAATCACTAAATAAAAATTTTCACACCATTTTGTAGCAAAAACTCTAGTCTACCTCATCCAGTTCTCAAAAGTTTTGTGAACAAATATGCTGTATGTGTTTTATGGCCTTATTTCAGTGACTTAAAAAATTTAGTTTTTCACTAACCATGCATAGACATTGTTTTCTCAAAAACACAAATATGTATATTCATGCTGCTCACATATTATTGTAGTCCAGTTTGTGCTGAATACAGTGTTATCAGACTTTAGCCATTAATATTTTTTAAGATAGACTGAAAAACCCTCCACAAATGTCAGGGCATGTCAAAACTTCTCCAGGGCCCCAAAACACCCTGAGACCCCAGAGGATTAAAAACACTGACTTGTGATCTCATTACATCAGTATTACCGCACCACAGCGTCTGTTTGCAGCTATTCTGTATTATCAGTATTACTGCACTAAAGAAACTGGTCAAACATATCAAATTTATTTGTGGATTTTGTTTTAATGGGTGCATTAACACCTTAGATTCAAAGCAATTATTGCAGTGTATTATATTATAGTGTTATATGCAGTGTTACAGTTATTGAGATAATGAAGTGCTAATGTGATAATGACTGAACATTAGTGATGAACAGAAACGCAACAACTACAACAGACTTCCAGCTACAAAGCCTTATACAATCAACTAAAAATAAAAGAAGTCACTGAATCTCTCAGCAGATGATGATTAAACAACTCCAAAAACAGCATTAAGCAAAATGGGCTTTCAAGTAAATCTTGGCTGCCTTAGCAGTAGAAAGATGAAGAAATTGAAATCGGTGCTTCCTGACTAAAGAAAAGAGGTGAAACCCTAATCTGCACCACACATTTAATAAACAAGCACATTTTCCAAAATATCACACTTCTCTAAATATCAGACAGTACTCTTTGCTTTTAAAAGCTAGTGTCACTGGTTGGTTATGTGTCAGGAATGATCCAGCCTTGTGGTCTAGGTAAGGGATAATCAACGGCTAGGAGGATTAAAGGATTTTAAAGAACCGCGTTGCCTCCGCGAAGTGCCATTAAAATAATTTAATGCACGGCTAGCTGTTGATTATCCCACTTATTCCATGGTCATTTGCCAAGTTATAGACAAGTTAAAACTTGTATTGCGCTTTGCAGCGCAATATTTGAACGAATGGGTAAAAATGACGGTTATTTTTGTTTACGGGTCGTAAGCACTAGCATTCTGCCACCTTCAAATCAGACACAGAGATGAAATAGTGCGGTAAGACTACATTTATTTGAATTAATTATAGCATGTATTTCAATCAAGAGAGAGAATTGTTTGGGAAATTTACAACCCTTTTATTACAAAAAAAAACCCCATTCCAAAAATAACTACAACACTATAAAAACATACATACATATAAATTACATCAACGCTTCTGAAACATGTTCATTGCTAATCAATGAGCACAACACATCATCACAGCACCATTCAATTTCAAAAATATTCAATGTACTCATTAATTTGTAAAAGTTAAACTCCATTACAAATTGTGATTTTATCATTAAAAAAAAAAAAAAAAAAAAAATGGTATTAGTTCTTGCTCTCCTTTCTGTTCAACTTTGTTTCTCCTAGTTACATAAATGGCTAATTTTGCAATACCAACAATAAAATTGAGCAAATTACATTAAAATTTTCCCCTCATGATATACATACAACCAAAAATTAAATCTTGCTATGTAAAACACTCCCCAAAAGAGTCAAAAAGCAGTTCTAAAAAGCTAAACAAAAAAGAAAGTCTGCTACAAAATTGCTACAAAACATAAAACAATGACACACAGTCTCTCTTTCATTGCAAAAAGGACAATTCTCACTTACATTTGGGTTCAACATTGCCACAAAATAATTAACTGCTACAGCTCCATGGAGTATACTCCATTGAAGATTACCAACTCTTTTACGTAAGGGAGGTATATAAAGAATCCTCCACACTGGTTTTGTCGTTTCATTAAACTCGTAACATGTCTCTCCATACAGTATCACTCTTATTTTTTTAACCACTTGATATTTGTCCCTTTCACAATACTTCTATACAATACTTTCCCTTTAGCTGCAAAAAAATCAATTTTCAAAAATCAATTACTTTATCTGCCATTCCTTCCCAATTTTTCTGCATGAAAAAATAATTACCTAAAAAAAAAACACCCAGATATTTCAAAACATCTCTTTTCCATAATAAACCCCCGGGTAGAATGGGATTTCCTCCTTCCCAATTCCCAATCAATAAAGCATCACTTTTTCTCCAATTTACAAGAGCTGATCATCATCGTTGTCATTTATAAAAATAACAACATCATCAGCATATGCAGATAAATAAAACGTAGTATTACACTGTGGCAATGTCAAACCCTTTAAACTATTTAAGGCCGGTGTTAATACCAAATATTTTGAAACTTCCAGCACATCTCTTATTAAGGTTATGTTATCAAACATTGATCTATTTGGTATACAGTAAGTCTGATCGTAATGTATCACTTTTCCTACTACTTTACTTAATCTTGTAGCCAAAACTTTGGAGAGGATTTTATACTCTGAGGCTTCCAATTTTTTATATTTTGGAGATCACCTTTTTTTGGCAACAGGGTGATAACCGCCCTTCTACAGCTAAGTGGAAGAAAACCTTTAATCAGGCTTTCATTAAACACTGCTAAAAGATCTCCTAGAATGGGCCAGAAAGTGTTATAGAATTCAATGGGTAACCCATCAATTGCAGGGGATTTCCCATTCTCCATGCTCATCAATGCTGTATAAAGTTGCACCGTCAAAGGTAAATTCAAATCTTCATCACTTTCTTCATCAAGAATTGGCAATCCTTCAAAAAAAAAAATACTAGTAGTCAATAGTTTTTCGTTAATTAAATCAGCTGTATATAATTCTTTATAAAATTGTACAACAGCTTGTCTTATTTCAGAAGTTTTATTTAATTCCTGTCTTGTATCAGAAACCAAGGAATGAATTATTCTGCTTTGACTATTTTTTTTTTTTTTTTGCATGCTAAAGAAAAATTTAGAAGGTGCATCCATTTGTGTAACTTTCTGGAAGCGCGAGCGAACCAACACTCCTTGCACCTTGATGCCCAACAAATTTGCCAATAACATTTTATTTGCTGTAAGAGATTCAATGTTCTTTTTCCCCCCTGTAGATGCAGATAAACTATGTAAGTCAACTATCTCAGTCTCTAAAGTATTCAATGATCGAGTTAATTCTCTTGTAACGTAAAAGGTATATTGCTGGCAAAAACTTTTCATTTGTATTTTCCCGCAATCCCACCACTGTTGTAATGAACTATATAAATACTTTTGTTGTTTAAAAACATCCCAGAAAAAAAAATAAAAGAATCTTTAAAATTATTGTCATCCAGTCAAAGATGTATTAAAATGCCAATAGGCACTACTTGACTTTACATTGCTCACTAATACACTGTGGTCTGAAAAACCTACAGGATTAATTTTACAAGATTTAAAAACATTAAACTGATGTTTAAAAGTATAAAAACGATCAAGACGTGCCAAAGACAATGAATTAACTTTACAATGAACCCATGTATATTGTCTTGATTTCTTATTTCTCCAAATATCACAAAGATCAAAGGTTTAAACTAACCGCTTGATAACTTTTTGAGATGCAACATGTGGTTCTAAATGGTTCCGATCTACTTTATCATTCTCAGTGCAATTAAAATCACCACATAAAACAAAAAAAATCATCTGTATTTAAGCTTTTCAGAGCAGTGTTGACTAAATTCAAAAACAAAACCCTTTCCGCTCCATTATTAGGTGCATAAATATTAAAAAATAAATAATTTTTTTTTTTTTTCAAATTTAACTATAACTTTAAAAAAAAGAAAAGACATTTTTCTATTTCAACAAATTCATAGCATACTGGAGTTACATTTTTAGAAAATAAAATTGCGACACCTCCACTCAGAGGATTTATGATGACTAAGAAAAAGTTGACCACTCTCTTTTTCAGTCCACCTCATTTCTTTTATCACTATGTGTTTCTTGTATAAACATTACATCAACAGACTTCTGGCTGATAAACTCATATAACATCATCCTTTTACGAACATCTCTAGCTCCATATAAATTTAAAGTTCCAATTTTTAGCTGACTCATAATATTATTTAAATTTCACAAGAAACTAAGAGGGGAAAAAAACGAGATTATGCATATGGTCAAAAAAAAAAACTTAGGGATTTAAACCATGGCATTCTTCTTATCTCTAAGAATTTTTTTTTTATTTTATTCACAAACTTCCGTAAACGAAATACTTCAAGATCAGGGAAAGCCCCTTCTTTCATCAAATACCTGGTATACTTCACAAACTGCGCAAGATTAGGAAAATAATCCTCAACCTCTACGTCTTTTAGCCCTTTTGTTTCCTGAAAAAAGAGACTAATGTCCTCAGCTTTATACAAAACCTGTATGTTCTCATTCTGAGAACAAGCAGAAAGTTCTGAACACACCGAAGTATTACAATCAGAATCATCATCCGAAGCTATGATTTCATCTTCACCGTCACTTTTTTTTTAGCTTGTTTACTGACTTTATCATTTCAAATTTTTTTTCCTTTTAACAGGGACTTTGAAGATCGATTAAACTTCCATGTTCAATTCACAATCATTCATTCTCAAATCTTCATTTACAGTTTCTCTGTCTTGCTCAACAAATGCGGAAGATACCGTCTTACTCAATCCTACCACTGTCTCTGCTGCTACAAGCCCTACCACAACACCTCCATCAACAAGAGCAGAATCAGACATCAACTTCTCCGCACTGCTTTCTCCCGCAACCGGCTCTTCCAAGTGAAACATTCGCAGTTATGCCATTTCTAATGCCGCAGATCTACTGGTCGCAGATCTACTGGTTTCAGCAACAGCACTCCCTGCTTTATCTGCATCAACCGGCACTGTGCTCTTATTTACTTTATCAGGGCAACTACGAATGAGATGCCCAATTTTTGCACAGCCATAACATTTGATTGTCGTATCAGATGATACGAAGACAGCATAATCAAAGCCATCTATTTTAAATTTGAAAACCAGATCAAGTTAGTCTTCACCATTTTTCAAAATCATAAACACCTGTCTCCTAAAAGACACAAGATGCTTTACTAAAGGCGATTTACATCAGAGTGGAATTTTTTGATGGGAGAAACTATTTTTCCATATCGTGTCTTGCACGATAACCTAATCTTTCACGAAATGTGGGACATTTGAAAGTATTATTTTCTTGGCAGGATTACTCAAAGGAAACACCGGTGTAAGGGAACCCTTAATTACCACCATTTTGCACTATTTCATTAGCCTTCTCTATTCATTCGCGAAGCCGACACAGTTTTCATGATTCACAACGTCTCCCACAGCCAAACATACGTCCTCCACGCTGGCATTAGAATCAATTTTAACAGGACGCTGAGTTAAATTTTCAAAAACCATCGTGTTTGGAGTCGTCATACTTCCCAGCGAAAATCTGGAAGCAGACTATCCACACATAAGATACAACAAAATAAAAAATAAAACCAAAACAAAACACTTAAGGAAAAAAATGTTAGAAAAAAAAAACAACACTCTTACCAGCCAGACGTCTACCACTCTCACCCACACTCACCACGCTCTGCCCACTCACTCTCAGCATGCACGAGAGAGAGAGAAAATTAGGTTTTTAATAAATTTGAAAAATCACGAATACAACTAAAACACATTTCACTTCACATTACATGAAAGCAAATCACATGAATGTAAAAACTACATCAGCTTCGAACAAACACAAAGCACCGTTACAGCACCAAATATTTTCAAAGGTTTCAAGATCATCCATATGCTTATAATAATTAAAATCAGTCAATATCCTCGCTTGTACCATATTTGAAAATACAACACTTACATTCTGTTCCAAGTTGTGTTCAATTTTCTTCTTCCTGCTCATATAAACAGCCAACTTGGCATGCCCTATTACAAAATTCAACAACTGACTAGAAAATCTTCTTTTCCTTGCATATTTAAAACCAAGGATAAACACTTCCAAAGAAAAGGTTTCACTACAACTTGCAAAAATGTTTCCTAGTAACGAAAACAAAAGTTCCAATCTAACAGTTCACAAAAGCATGAAAAATGGTTTCTCTCTCATTGCAAAAAGGACATTTAGCACCAATCTCTGGGTTTAAAACTGAAATGAAAGAGTTGACAGAGAGAGAGACACACACACACATAGGGAAAGAGAGAGAGAGAGAGATGATAGTTGCGTGTACCTGCTTGCTGCGTCTGCGCGTTTCTCTCTACAAACAATTACTTAAAAAACAGCGATTTTATCACCTCGTTGCAAAAATCACGGGGAAGCGTTGATAAGTTTATGTGTGTGTGCAGCGCAATCTGCGATCTCCGACCTCTCTCCCTCTCTCTTTCCCTATGTGTGTGTGTGTGTGTGTGTGTATGTATGTATGTGTGTGTGTGTGTGTGTGTGTGTGTGTGTGCGCGAGCAAGTGATGCGTGTTGGTTAGTGTGCATCAATTAAAGCAGTGTATTAATATGGAATGGTGAATAAACTGACTTGGAACTACCTGCGCATTAAACGGTTATACTGCATACCTGCCAGCCAATCAGAATCCAGTATTCAGACAGACCATGGAATAAGCAACAATAAGTTACAACAGCATATCAGTGCTGTCATTTCTATTGCTGTTGAGGTCCTTTATGCTTGTTTTGGTAGTCTAATAAACAAAGACAGCTGGTGCCCAGCATACCGAGCAATTGATTGCTTCAAAATATTTAACCACGACATATGGCCAGAAGAGGAAGGCATTCTACTAGATTTTGGCAGTGAGCAAGTGGATTATCTTCTGAATCATTTTCAAGACGTATTGCAAAGGTGAGATGTTGCCATTAAATTTAAGATAAGATACATCATTAAATGTTTCTGAATGTCATCATTTAATAGTCTGTGTTGTTTGTGTTAAGAGGTGGATGCCAGACAGATAAAGTTTAAGAAGAGTGGAAAAGCCTGAAGACACTTGTAAGACAAACATTTAAAGATGAGCCATACAATATTATTGACTACAAGGTAATATTTGCCACTTTCTACAGTTCATTATATAACAGTTTGCCAAATCAGGCTGAATTGTTTTTAACAAGTACAGCTATTGTTATATTTTCAGAACGTATTGCGCCTTGTTGAGACGATGCCGATTCTACCTATATCATCCACACAGTGCGAGAGAGGATTCTCAGCACAGAACAGCATCAAAAACTCCTCCAGAAGCAGTCTGCACGTATCCACCACGGAGGATCTGATTAGAATCAGCACAGAGGTGCCCTCCATCGAAAGATTTCAGCAAATGTGCAGAGAATTGTGTCTTCACGTAAATGTTCAAGAAGACCACACTACAAAGTCACTTTGAATGGCCAAGGCCTGCCCAAGAGGCCATATGACTGACAGGTAAAACAACCAATCACAGTTCGTTTCATTCAGCGTCACGTTTCGGGGTGTAGAAATGTCGCCACAATAACAGTAAAACTGTGTAAAACTCTCGGATGTATTCTTGCCGCAAACTTTAAATATTTCACATACTTTTGAAAATCCAGCGTTTAGTTGACCTAATAAGCGCTCGTCGTCACAGTTGTAAATACGACGGCTTTCTTCTTTCATGTGGGGGTTTGGCGTCACGGCATCTTTGTTTCTAGGCGGAACGTTAAAGACCGCGACACACACATCTCCCAGAAATCCTGTAAAATTCAACCAAACCAATGGCGACTTCGAAACTCCTGAAGTGTTTCCAGCTAAGTGTGCCGTATGCATCAGACGTTCAGCCAGTGGTCCGTGGGCGTGATGTCTGAGGCTGAAACTACTGATTGTTGTACATTTGTGTGGCAGGAACATTATTTCCTGTCAACCAAATGTATTATTTGTTCAAGCAGCGCAAATGTCAATTTAGAATTTTTAAAGAGTTTGTTAACCCTAAAATTAAAATTCTGTCAAGTTATTCCGAACCTGTAATGAGCTTCTTTCTTCTGTTGAACACAAAAGATATTTTGAAAAATATTAGTAACCATTCCATGGTTTATTTATTTTAAATACTTTGGAGGTCAGTGAGGACCACCAGCTGATTGGTTAACAACATTCTTTACAGTATCTTTTATGTTCAACAGCAGAAAGAAACTCATACAGATTTGGAACAACCGGTGTGTTAGTAAATGACAGAATTTGCATTTTTTGAGTAAACGATCACTTCAAATCTATTTAAGGAGATCTGGGAAATGAGCAACAATTAGCAGTATTCACAGATTCACTCCATAGTAATTGTAAGATAACGATTTAAATGATATTGCTAAGTACAAAATGTTTAATTCCAAAACTTTGCCATTTACCAAATGCTGTTCAAAATGCTTTTTTTGGTTTTTAATGTTTATACTTATTTAATTTTACAATTCAAGTAAATGTACGGGTACTTTTGCAAAATGTGGTGAATATTTTACCTCCTTTTTTTGCTGTAATTGCATTGTAAACAAACTGTTGTTTTGTAAATAAAGTTTCTTCATGTCAGCTTGATCAATTGAGTTCTTCAACGATGGACTTTAAAGGGTCATGAAACCCTAAAACACATTTTTTGAGATGTTAACATAACCAGAATGGTGTACATAAAATCATTTCTGCTGCTCGACAGAGCAAGATACGTCGAAAAACTGAGCTGTATTGTGTCGGACTGTCCGTATGGTATCGGTGACTGGACAAATGATCCAACAAAATGGCCAGAGGTGTCGTTTCCCGACACTTTCTGTTACCTGATGAGTCTCCAGGCAAGAGACAGCTTACTACAAGCCTATACGTGACGGCTTGTGAAAGTAAACATTAGTCGTTTTGTTTTGCTTAATCTTAATAAAGTGATAAAGACTAGAGTAAAAGCCTGTCATACTTTTTTATTTATATATTAAAATAATTTTAACATTGACAAAACATAGGTAACATTAAAGGTCTACTGAAGTGCCTTGAAATGCACAGCATTATGTGGTGTATGCTAAACGTACAGCCTCATCATTTCACAAATACACGCCGTAAAATAAAAAGATATAAAATAACATGAAAATATTCCCTTAACCAAAAAAACATGGTTATTATAGGTAAACCATGGTAAAAACAAATTAAACCTGTTTTGCTACACTAACCATAGTTTACCATGGTATTTGTAGTAAAACTGTGGTTATAGGCTACAACTGGTAATAAAAACGCCCAAAAAACACGGTTAGCCTACTATAGCCTACATTTACTATAGTGATACCATTGTTAATTTTCGTAAGGGATTGTATATAATAATATGAAATAAATGTTTTAATGTGACATTTACATCACAAAATGTCAGGGAGTGACATTTATTTGATGTGCAGGAGGGTTGCTGTAAAACCACATCAGAACTGGGCTGCGGTGCAGGGGGACGGGACTAATGACAGGTCACTGAAGGGTAAGTAGTCTAGTCTACTTACCCTTACTTACCCTACTTACAGCTTTCCTGCAGCTCAAATAGTAGAACATGGCACTAGCAACGCCAAGGTCATGGGTTCGATTCCCAGGGAAAGCAAGAGTTGATAAAATGTAAAAAACTGTAACTTGAATGCAATGTAAGTCGCTTTGGATAAAAGCTTCTGCTAAATGCATAAATGTAAATGTCTATCTGGAGTGCATATGAATATTAAGCTTGATATGTTTCATACGCTGTATATCCATAATAACTGCTGTCGGAGTTCTGATGTTGTGTGCTACCCGCTCAGATGTGCTACCTCCGTCAGTTTATTCATCAGTATATAAATCTTTTTTATTTTTTGCTTATTAGAGGTACAGAACGCCCCACAGCAACTTTTCAGTATTGCACCAAGCAAAAATCAATCGAAATCATAACAAAAAGTAAAGATCAAGCGTCTAACAAGGTCTCCGTACATTAATTAGAACGGTTTGTTTTCCCCCACGGCGTGAACGGATATGACGTTTTTGTGGGCGTTCCCAGCAATGCCGACCAAGTCAATTACTGTATTGTATTATGCATGAACTTGAATTACAGCCAGTGTTACCAAGTTATCAATTTTGCTGCTAAATTTAGCAACTTTTCAGAATACCCTGGCAACTTTTTATTCCAAAAGCACCTAGCAACAAACTTTACTATTTTTAAAATTTATTTGGCAACATTTAGAAACTTTTGATAAGTGATTCAAACAATAAAAAGGCACAAATTTACCGTTTAAATTACACAAAAAGAGGAAACCAAAGGCGCCTAGCAGTACACGTGTGAATTAAGTTTGCTGCTATCTGCAATTGTTTAATTTAATAATAATAATTATTGAATAATTGTTCATTTATGATACACTTTAGTAGCTTGTACTTGCGATTGTTGATCAGTTAGTACTCTGTAAGAAAAATATCTAGAAAAACGGAAAAGGTACTAGTAATTTTTCAGGACATTATCTGGTATCCATTATTCGTTGTAACACAAAATACAATGCGTAATTAAAAATGCAGGTAAAAAAACTATGGAAAAATCAATACAGAAAATTCCTTCATGTTAACATCGTAGATTGTGCCCTATTTTTACAGACGTCTCTTAGAGTGTAGCACACCAACTAACTAATACACTGCTTTAAAGTACAACTTAAATTGTGATTGCTCAAAAACGTGTAATAATTCAGTGCATTTAAAAAGTTACTTATATTTTAATAATATATACATTTCTGTTATATTACAAACAAATCTAAATGAACATATATAAAATATATTTTGCTGAGATTTGATGTAGTGACAATTTTAGCAACTTCCCCTGAAAATAAGTTGGCAACACTGATTACATGAAAGAGCTTCTCGCGGTCAGTTCATCTCTGAAAACATGACCGTAACCATATTTAATATAACAACACGTGGAGCGGTTTCTGCTCTGAACGCCGCGATGAGTTTAACAACACGGATATAGTATAGTTCATATCCGGAGGAAGCGTGTTTCATTCATATTTTATATTCTCTGGTGCTCCAAACATGAACCAGAAAATAAAATTGCGTTGATAATAATTAGATGTTAGAATCTTTGTTTTCTAATCTATATTATTAAAATGAAAGTAAACGTTCTGGCTGGATATGAGTTTTAATGGAAATATTAATGAAGAGTCCAGCAGATACAGAAATGAAACTGGCTCGATTCCGGAAGGAGAGAATCTAACTGGAAGTGGCCAGAGTGCATTTCCCTGTCTGGGCAGCTTTCTGTCATTCACTTACAGACACACTGATTGATCACGACATGAAGAGCTTTAAAACAATTAATTAAAATGACTTCAGCGCAGCATTAAAGTCTCAGAAGCACAACATGGCCAAAGAGAATAACGCAAAACAACCAGAGAAAGATGAAACTCTCACCTCAAAATATATTTGTAGATCTAATGTGCTCTGAACTGTTGTGTTGAGTCAGGTGTGATGTTGGGATGAGTATTTTTTATTTTTTTCTTCTTCTTCTTCTTCCTCGCGCTATTTTTCTGCCGTTTTTCCGTTTCACTTTCGTTTTCTCAGCTGCTGATTGGTAGATGCCGCTGTCAATCATCGTGAAGGGGCGGAGTCCAGCGTCCTGACGACACGCACCTGGAAACTTACCCAGGGGTACGTCAGTGTGCAAACTGAGGTTTCTGCACCTTCAGACATTTTGTTTTTGTGATTTCTGCCATAGTTCTGATACTTTACTCTTTGTCTTGTCCATTGTGCTTTTCCTCCCCACATTTAGTGTATTTGTGCTTTAGAAAAGAAATGAAATGTATTCTAGTTATTAGGCGCATACCATTTACGACTGTTTTAGACCTATTAGCGAAGAGAAGTACCATGTTTAAATAGTTTGCTTTTCAACTTGAAATAAAACAAGCAGAAAAAAGAAAACCGCCTTTATTCATATTTTCAAAACGTTCAAATCATATATTATATTTAATTCAAAGTTAATTAGATAAGCAAGTAATGCAAATGGCCACACTTACAAAATCAGGAGATTACTTCATTCTTTTGTCTCTATACAAAGATGGGCAAAGTTGATCGCTGTCTGTCACGTCAGTTTATAGTGATCGTGTATATTTGCAAAGACACTGAATACATCAGAAAAACATCTTCTGGTTTTATTTCTCATCAAACACAAAACAACTTTAAGCAAATAGTGTTGAGTCATATCTAAATGAATTGAAATGTTAGTCTATGTCAGTAAGCCTTGTTTTTGGCTGTTTGTGACTTCACTGAATCAACCATGAACTGACTTTAACTGAGAAACTGACTGTTCACTATTGTCCTCGTTTCAGAGCTGCTTTGAATTGAATTTTGTTTGCATTATTGACACACTGTTTCCGTAGTTAACACCGTGAAGCTTGTATAAAGCGCTATGTAAATAAATGTGACTTTACTTGACTTGACAGACCTCTATTATAAAACTGTACAGTTCTTCAATATGGACATTACATTGACAGTCATTTCTGACATAGCAGATTTCTCTTCATAGTAACAGAAACATGCATGTCATGTAAAGTTGCTTTGAAGCTATGTATTGTTAAAAGTGTTTTTTTGTGTGTGTGTGATTTTTGCTTCAACACCTGTTAACTATGTTTATTGAACATTCCATTAAATAATTATTTGGGATAATTCACTGCATCCTATCTGTGTGTCACTAATCTGAAATTATATGCATAATGCAAAACTATAGCTTGTTGATCACTCATTCTTTAGCAATATTAAAAAAAAGAAAGAAAATTAAATGACATGTCCTTTAAAGGTGCTGTATGTACGTTTTTGACTCTACTGAAGCATAAAAATACCATATGTTTGCAGATATTTAAGAAACGTGCTAAGTTAACATACTTGTTTATCTGAAAAACAATGCTACAGACAGTTATTCTCCTTTGAAAATGTGCATTCTGTGTTTGTTATGGTTTGTGAAACCCGCCCACTGCCAGTTTACCCAATTGTATTTCGGTACGCCAGTTGGTGGAAAAAATAGCGTATTTAATTTCATTCATCGTCATGTGCGCTTGTTCCTGTTGGTGTCGTTAATCTGGCAACATGCGTGAGCGTCAAGTCTGAGGAGGTGCCGGGTGAAAAAAACCCTCTCCAATATTTTGAATTTGGACTGCAATACCTAGTTCAACCGCTAGGTGTCAATCCTACATACAGCACCTTTAACCACAATATTACTGCTCAAATGACATTGACACAAATTAAGGAATATTTTTGAGCAACTGCCTACACACGCGTTACAAAGAAACAAAGTAAATACCTTATTTAATGCACTTACAATTGAAGGGATTTGTTGACATTTTGAAACATGCTTTTTTAGTAGACATAAGAGTTTTGGTAACAGGACTGAGAAAATTAAATAAAGTTACCTGAGATTGACCAGTACAGCTTTTGAATAGTTAAATATCTGTATTACTAGATTCAGTCAAAAAAAAAAAGTAAAAAATAGATTTTTTGAAGTGTTTTGGAAACAAAGAAACCAGAACCCTGGAGAATAAAACAGGAGGAACAAGGAGGTTGGTGTTTATTCTTCATTCATCTTTAATGACTGTTTGTGGTGCATCCACAGATCCTTCATGTAAAAATAAGACCTTCTTAACTGTCATTAAAAAATCTTAAATCCATGTGTCAAAGTTCTTATGGAAATGTGACTGAACTTACTTTGAGGAGATTTAATTATTAGACCGTTTCACTTTTTAGAATCATAAAACTGTGTTGAATTCATTGTGACTGATTTTTTTTACGCTAGTAGAAGCCACATTTGAGGTAAAGTCCCTGTAGTAGGGCCCTATGATTTCTGCGATGCGGAAAATGTGGACGGAATCGCGGAATCCAGTCATTAAAACGTAATCAACAGTTTAACACGGAATGCCACGGAATTTGTCAAATTGTTAATGAATTAATCAAAAGTAGGTCATTACACTTAAATCAAATCACGATATGGACTGGTATCTGCCGCAAAAGTCTATTTAAATATGAATCCTGCATGTTTCTGAATGGCGCAGACGTGCGGCTTTGTTTACTACACACATACTGAAGCGTGCGTGACGCTGATTTCTATGGTAAGCCAAAGTATTCATATATGTTTTTAAACAGAGATGGCGACAAAGAGGCAAAACTTATGGACTGCAGCTTTAACATTTTAAGTTTCGCATACAGACGACAGCATTGTGAAGGGATCCCCGTTTGTGAAAACAGTAACATCATGCACATGTGTATTAGGTGTTCAGTCTATAGGCGCATAGCGGTTCTTTACAAAATGACATTGCCATCTACTGGCCTGTCAGCATAATACAGTGTTTTTAGTCATTTTCATGGATCTGTGTGAACAGGGATCATTTTGACAATGTTTTCATTTGTACGCAATATTTTATCCTTTTATTTAATGGATAAAATGTTCCAATTGATTCATTCATCTTTTTAATGATTTCATTCCGGGCCTGATGAAAGTGAAAGAGGAAGATCTGAATGAGGAGAAACATCAGTGTATCAGTGAGTTGCAGTATTCAACTCTGCTTCAATGCTGCTCTCAGTGTGGGAAGTCATTCACAAGTAAAACAAGCCTTAAGAAGCACATGTTACTTGAGAATCATAGTGAGAATTCATTTGCTAACTCACTCTTCAGAAAAGCCTTTCAGCTGATCTGTGTGGAAACGATTTCACTCATAAAACACACCTTAGGATCACATGTTAATTCATAATGGAATAAAGCCTTTCAGTACACCATGAATACACATTTCAGTTCAAACAGCTTGTAAAAGTGCATGTTGCATCCGATGACCCATTTAAAGGTATCACTGCTCTTACTGTTACTGCTGATCCATTTGCTATTTTTATCGGTTGTTTTTGTTATTTAAAAACAAACCTCTGAGTCTCTTTGGCTCAATTCTCAGGATGTGAACTTTTTCTCTCAAAACTATAAAACTATGAAATATGTTCAAGCACTCTGAACAATTAGTTTCTTGTTCTGTTTACATGTAACACACTGCTACACAAATAAATGTACTGTATACATTCAAATGTGCATATTTTTTTCTGTGTATGATAATATAGACTTTTCCCAGTAAACTTTTACCTACCATTGAAATCAACCTGTGAACACATCCATGTTGGGTCCAAAATAGTTGCGTCTAGGGCCAGGTAAATTTTGTCCCATAAAAGAACACGTTGTCTGCTGAGAATCTTTTATTAATTGTTCAAAAAATTATGCTCATTTTGTGGTCTTGTTGAAGAAATGGCTGCCCTTTTATTGTGACTGTAGAATAACCAATACATTTTGGGTTGACTTAAGTTTTTATATTTTTAACTCTACTAATATGAGCTATAGTTTAATCCTTAAAGATATTATTTTTTTTATTACAAAAAACCCTAAATCTTTGTCTCTTGAATGTTATTAATTTCTTTATTTCATGTGCAAAATAGTTCATCCACACGCAAAACTGGCTTAAATCTCCTTTGTTTTCCTCTTTTTCTTGTTGAATTTCTCTTTAGTTTAATCTTTCAGGCTTATAATATTCATTTAATCATAATGCATCAAAAAATGCATTTGTTGTTGTTGTTTTTGTTATTTATGATTATTCAAATATATTTTGTTACTCCCCATAGTTGAATCAAAGGCTCAGTTCGTTCTTGGTTTTAACAGACATTTATTTGGACACGAGTCTGTAGTGTGTCTTGTACATTCTAGTCTCGCATCTCTTTTATGTCCCAACAATGCCGTCAGAACTACGAAAGGAAATACATAAAACTTAAATTAACCCTCTAAAAGTAGTGTTTACACATAATAATAAACGAAAAATACATACAAACGAATAAATAAGTTGCACATTCAACACATAAGAAAATACACTTAATTGGCTAATTATACATTAACACACGGTCACGTAACTTACACATGTTCACATACGGCAAAGCAATTAACACGATAAAACACATACCTCATTGGCCTCTCTAACTCAAGAGGAATAAACTTGGAGGGTTACAGTTTCTTCTTAAACAAACCCAATATAACTTCTTAGCACTTCTTACAGGCGTAACTCTTACAGACATGTTACTAGTGCAGCACCTCGTGTGGCTATTCTACTTGTAGTGCACCGGAAAAAACATCCTGATTGCAACAACTAAATAATTCCCAAGCTAAACAAAAGAGAAATAGGTTCCCCCCTTTTTCTATAGTTTTAGTGGAATAATATGAAATGAATTGACATTTATTAAAAATATATATTACTTATTTACTCTAATGATTACTCTGAATATTTTAACTATTTATTGACCTTTTAACTGTAAAGTGCATATTATGAACTGAAATATATGAGAGTTGCCTCTGACGGCAGCTACATATTTAATCCTTTTTTTGTGTATATAATCTCATATTATGATGTATGCAAACCCATTATATTTGTTTTCTGTTTTTTTGTCATTATGAGTGTTCATTGTTAACGATACTACCATCTTTCTCTGAGCTTGTATGTAATTATAAGTTCTGCAGTAATAATAATAAAAAAAAAGATAAGAGGGACAGGTGCATAAACACCTCGTAGCATAATTAACTCGACAACCCTACCTAGTACGTTTTCCTCCATGTTTGCAATGTCTGCACAAAGGAGATGTCGATCAGCTGCTCAGAGATCTCACTCCTTTTTGCAGATCCTCTCCCAAGTTATTAAGGTTTCGAGGCTGACGTCTGGCAACTCGAACCTTCAGCTCCCTCCACAGATTTTCTATAGGATTAAGGTCTGGAGCCTGGCTAGGCCACTCCAGGACCTTAATGTGCTTCTTCTTGAGCCACTCCTTTGTTGCCTTGGCCGTGTGTTTTGGGTCATTGTCATGCTGGAATACCCATCCACAACCCATTTTCAATGCCCTGGCTGGCTTCAATGCCCTGGCCCAGACGGTACATGGCCCCGTCCATTGTCCCTTTGATGCGGTGCAGTTGTCCTGTCCCCTTAGCAGAAAAACACCCCCAAAGCATTATGTTTCCACCTCCGTGTTTGACGGTGGGGATGGTGGTCTTGGGGTCATAGGCAGAATTCCTCCTCCTCCTCCAAACATGGCGAGTTGAGTTGATGCCAAAGGGCTCGATTTTTGTTCTCATCTGACCAAAACACTTTCACCCAGTTCTCCTCTGAATCATTGGCAAACTTCAGATGGGCTGTACATGTGCTTTCTTGAGCAGGGGGACCTTGCAGGCGCTGCAGGATTTCAGTCCTTCACGGCGTAGTGTGTTATCAGTTGTTTTCTTGGTGACTATGGTCCCAGCTGCCTTGAGATCATTGACAAGATCCTCCCGTGTAGTTCTGGGCTGATTCCTCACCGTTCTCATGATCATTGAAACTTCACGAGGTGAGATCTTGCATGGAGCCCCAGTCCAAGGGAGGCTGACAGTTATTTCTTCCATTTGTGAAAAATCGCACAAACTGTTGTCACCTTCTCACTAAGCTGCTTGGCGATGGTCTTGTAGCTCATTCCAGCCTTGGACAGCTCTTTGGTCTTGGCCATGGTGGAGAGTTTGGAATCTGATTGATTGATTGCTTCTGTGGACAGGTGTCTTTTCTACAGGTAACAAACTGAGATTAGGAGGACTCCCTTTAAGAGAGAGACACCTGGGAACCAGAACTCTTGCTGATTGATAGGGGATCAAATACTTATTTGACTCATTAAAATGCAAATCAACTTTTAATCAACTTTTTTGAAATGCGTTTTTCTGGATTTTGTTGTTGTTATTCTGTCTCTCACTGTTCAAATAAACCTACCATTAAAATTATAGACTGATCATTTCTTTGTCAGTGGGCAAACATACAAAATCAGCATGGGATCAAATAATTTTCCCCACTGTATCTTTTAAAGGGGTCATCAGATGCCCATTTTCCACAAGTTGATATAATTCTTTAGGGTCTTAATGAAAAGTCTACAACATACTTTGGTTAGAATTTCTCAATGGTATTGTAAAAAACACCTTTTTTACCATGTCAAAATCAGCTCTGTTTTTAGCCATCCATTCTAGTCCATGTTGCTTTAAATGCTAATGAGCTCTGCTGACCTACTTTACTTTAGCTGCGAAACTGGCTAACTAGCACGTTATTAGGAAAGGCGATTTTTACTCATTTTATCAAAATCATAACCCTAACATAAAGAGTAAAAATTATTCAATCATCCCTTAAACATTCCATGAAAGAAGTACATTGATCTACCAATTATTATTTTTAAAACATTGTAGGCACAAATGATATGTTGATATATTTGATCAACTACACAATTATCTAACATAAATTTTGATTAAAAAATGTGCCCACTTCATAGAAAGTCTCTTATCATTTGCTGCAGAGTTTAGTTCCAACCCTGCTCCAATACACATGCCATATCCACCTAATTCCTAAAATGGTAAAACTGTTTGCACTGCAAACCAGTGTGCTCACAATTAAGATAATACACTAAAATAATATGGTAAGACACACTAATTTGTAATATCAAGCAGCAAAACAAGCTGTTTTGAACAGCTAAACATAGCTGGACGTAGATGACACAGGAAGCCAGACCCATAACATTTACAAATGGCCATGCCCACTCTTACGGCACTAAAAAGGTTGGTAGTTTTCAAATAAGCCTGAAGGACATAATTAACTGTATCAGGTCTTCCTGAATCTGGCAGTAAGTTTTGGAAGATCATTTTTAGTACATCTCCTATCCTGAAAAGACTATCTTACAGAGATGGACTAAATATGATCTTCCAAAACTTACAGCCAGATTCTGGAAGATTGCCTATAAAAGTCAGTATTCATGTCTTTTACAACACTTCAGCATGTTATTCTTATTAAGTGGGGGTCATATTTTAAGATTTTTTTTTAAATCTTAGCAAAGTCTCTGAGAATCTGACACCTTGCACTTCTGGAGTCTCCAGGTAGGTTACAGTTCTCGAAAATGGTGGAACTGGAGACTAAGGCCCTGTCCCAAATGGCACCCTAAACCCTCGCGGTCTTACTCTGAGTCTGCACTTTCGTGACGTAATGCCGCTTTGACTTTTGGGTAGAAGTCTGCTGCAGAGCTCACCCCGATGCGGGCTCAGCAGAAGTGCGGATCGAGGGTGCAAAGGGGGTGCTCGCGAACACTAAAACACTTTTGAACGCTAAAATGACGAATGGGACACCCTACGGTCTCGTGGACTTAACAGACACGAACACACGCATGCGGCGGCCATTGTAAGCCCGCAAGACCGAAAGCGCACATGAAATGTTCCATTTGGGACAGGGACTCAATGGTTCCTGATGGTTTCACACCTAATTACTAAGGTTAACGTGTCTTTTCTTCTCAACCATTTTTTTTTTGTTTTTTTTTGACTGTGCTGACCCAGTGAGCATTTTGCTGTCCAATGGTCATGCCTTAACTTTGCAATTTGTGTATTTGTGTAATGTACTCATGGCTATTTAATATTTTTTGACTTTCAGTCAGAGTTAAATCTCTTTTTTGGCTCATTTTATCTGTAAAAGAAAACGTGCCTAATAGGGGTGGCACGGTACATGTATTCGTACCGAACCGTCATGGTA
The DNA here is from genome assembly GCF_012432095.1 of Onychostoma macrolepis. Taxonomy (NCBI): domain Eukaryota; kingdom Metazoa; phylum Chordata; class Actinopteri; order Cypriniformes; family Cyprinidae; genus Onychostoma; species Onychostoma macrolepis. The sequence continues at coordinate 1,350,144 of NC_081157.1, forward strand.
CGGGCGTCTCGGTTCGGTGCATGAGGCCTTACGACGAATACAGGCAATTCACCCCCAATCCAGAAGGGGGCACCTGCAGTAATTCGGCGCTGTTTGATAACCGCCAGCAGAAGAACAGCGAATGCCATGAGTTGCGCACTTGAAAACAAAGCCCCCTACACACAGTGACCATGTGCTGATTCTGAATGCGTCTCTCACATAGACTGACGAGGGAGTATACTTTAAAGGCTTGCGAACTCAACTGTTTGTGAAATGGAGCTTTGTGCTCGAGTATCTTACCTCTCTCATTCGGCACAAATCCAAATATTCCATAATATTTCCATATTCGCGATCTAATGTATCTGAATGCTAAACTATTACTTATTATGTAAATTATAGGCTTTGTACTTCAGTCACGTTCCAACAGTGACACAGAGGAGGGCGCGCTGATGTTTGGTTCACTGTATTTTATTTTGATAAAGTACCAACTGCGCTGTCAAGTTAGCAATGCTAGAACTGATGTGTGTGTGTGTGAGTGTGCTCCGGCGCGATCACTTCAACTGTTTCCTTATACCAGCAGAATCACCTTTAAACACTTATTGTCTTATTAATAATCACTGTATAAAGGTCTGCTTTTATTTGTGTACACTCACAATGAAAACAAAACAGATTTTATATATATAACATGTAATAATATTTAGTATATCGCGGTTTTTATCAGTCCCCAAACTTCACGCGCGAAATGGAGCCTCACTTTTTGCACAGGCTTGGGAAACCTCTTGCGGGTAAAGTTAGGGTTAAGCCTAGCGGTAGGCTCCGAGCAGGGTGTCCACACTCGGTCGTGGAGGGCCCTTGTCCTGCAGAGCTTAGCTCCAGCCCCAATGAAAACACACCTGAACCAGCTAATCAAGGTCTCACCAGGCAGGTCTTTTGGAGCTGGTTGTAGCAAAACTCTACAGGACAAAGTTTGGACACCCTCTGTCTTCTTTTAACACAAGGCAACTGACAAAGCTGTGAACAGCTTCCTTTGTACCTGGGTGGGTTTGAACCACCAACCTTTCGGTTAACAGCCGAACGCGCTAACCAGTTGCACCACAGAGACGCCCAAGAGCTGAGACGCCACACGTCTCCTGCGTTAGCAAACTCAGGTCAAGAGACTCACTGGAAACTGAGGGCCCGTTGGGAAGTGAGAGAAAGCAAACAGAAACGCCCAACGTGGGGCTCGAACCCACGACCCTGAGATTAAGAGTCTCATGCTCTACCGACTGAGCTAGCCGGGTGGAAAAACTTGTGACAAGCTCTAAATAAAGTTTTTAAATTGTAATGGTAGACTACAACATAGATTTTGACAAGTACCTTATGCTGTTGTTTAACGAACGTGTCTGATGCATTTTGTTTTAGATCGACGCAAGATGGTCGACTCTATTGTTTTTAAAATTATTTTATTTAACTTTGTATCAGTAACAAACTCTACCTTTTTAAAAGTGCAACATAGATTTTGACAACAGCCATATGCTGTTGTTTTAACGAACGTATCTGGTACTTTTTGTTTTAGATCTTTCAAACTTTTCCTAAAATTGTTTTAACAACACTTAAGTGATCGTCTTGACTTGTTTTGCTGTTTTCTGGATTGCTCATATTGCAAACTTAATAAAAACTTCCCTTGATCCCATTTAACAACCAATACACCGTTTCACATTTTAAAGTTTAAAGCACATAGTTTCAACGGGTCCACATAAAAAAAAAAAAAAAACACATTCCCAAACAATAAGAGAATGGTCATAAATTCCTCTGGATCGCTGGGGTGGATAAACAGATGTCCGGTTAGATGGGTGGGGGGTGTACATGAACAGGTGTACAGTTAGGGTGGGAGGGAGGGAGGGGTGGTGGGGGTGGAAGTTTTATGACAGTCATCAATCAAATTTTTGACACATAGTTGCCTATCATCTTTCTAATGCGTATCAATAGCATGATTTTCTGCTTCTATTTGGCGTGCTATTCATATGCTGAAATTGACTTTAGCATGCATATGATATGCATGTGTTTGACATACGTATAATAGGCAGTTTTCCCGTACATATTTTACGCATCTACTCCCCTCCCCTAATCCTACCCATTGAGAAATCCTGCTACTGATATGTACTTTCATGAGATCGGGTGACAACCCCTGCAGTAGAGACCTGCACAAGATAACATATATTTCTGCGGGAGCGGGACTGAAAGATCCGTCCCGCGCAGGTCTCTACCCTGCAGTAACCCCTGAGGTAGACTGACTACGCTTGCATTCATTCATGTGATTTGTCGAGATGATGGTAGTGTAATATGTATAATGTCATTTCTAATCACCCAGACACTGACGCTTTGACTCTGAATACTGGCAACACATCAGAAGTGCTGGTACATGCAAAAAAAGTGCCAGTGCTACTGCGTACCGGCTCACTTCAAGCACTGCATACATGAATATCCACAACAAATCACATTCTATTCATATTCTGATTACTGTTAAGAATTAACCCCGTTATTTCTCGCCACCACCCAAACACTTATCATTCATGAAGACATGGGTCCATGGGAGGAGTTATGAACATAGAGTCAAATCTTTGTCCACAAACTTCTTCAAAGTTTATTATTACATCAACAGATTATATAGATGCATTGCAAGGGGTGGTGCAGTGCCAATAAGAATTATACACTACATCATATATGAATGAGGAAAAACATGTACATATAAGGCCGGTTTCACATCGCACGAGTAAGCAGAGCATAAGCAGCGCGTATTTTTTTCAGTGCCCATGTTAACATTAGAGTATTCACACCGCACGCAGAGGCGGCGCGGCAGCACGTAGCAGGAGCAGAGCAGAGATCGTTTCTGTGCCGAGTCTATTTTTTCTGCACCGCTTACACTGAATTAAAGCCACAGTACATTGTTCTTGATCATAATTGACCTGATCAACATGAAAAATAACAAATTTCACCATAAAATCATGTAAGTGAGGTGTTACGTGTTTCACAATTACCATATGAAAAAATAAGAATCCACATCCACAAGTTTTTGCATAAACTTCAAACGTCTGTTAATAAAACTAGAGGCATTGTAAACTATACACAGCATGTTATTATATGTGTGTGGGACAGAGGAGAGGGGGAAACGGTTGCGTCGCAGCAGAGAATGCTGACCATATCATACATCAAAGCACATGAAAAAATACTATAGTAATTTATAATAAATGCTATAGTGTTTTTGAACCATACTATAGTAAAGTACTTGAATTAATTTGTTGTGGTAATTCTATAGTTGCTATGGTAATATAACAACCATAGTAATATAAACAAATTACTTTATCCAATACTGTACCAAGTTTTCTACAACTATAGGGTATATTACTACAATACACTACAGTTTACTGTAGTAAAAGCTAAAGTATACTACAGTATTTATTACAGTTATCAGCTCACTATAGTTAATACTACAGTATGCTGTAGCATTCATTAACAAAAAGTGTTGTAAATACTATAATAGATACAGTATAAGTACCCTTTACTATAGTATGGTTCAAAAACACTACAGCATTTACTATAATTTACTATACTATTTTTTCATGTGGGATGGCACACAGTGTTCAAAGGAGAACACTGGGAAATACAGAAATGACGATACTCATCTGTATCAAAGTACACAAGCCACAGTTCAGCTGCGCACGATAAAGCTGCCAGTGTGAAAGCACAATGGGTGCACGCTGCTCACGCTCTGCATATGCACCACAACTGCGCCACCTCCGCACTGCTTGCGCATCCAGTGTGAAACTGGCGTAAGGAACACATTTAACAAAAGGATTTCTTCCAGCTACTCCTCTACACTGTGTGCACAATTATTTGGCAAGTTATCAGTTGTCATTAGTTTTTCATTTTTAAGGCCTTTACTGGCCAACCACGCAGTGGAGTACTCTGATGCATGTGATGTAGCGTTGTCTTGCATAAAAATCAAAGTCTTCTTGAAAGATGCAGACTTCTTCCTGTACCACTGCTTGAAGAAAGTGTCTTCTAAAAATTGGCAGTAGGTCTGAGAGTTGATTTTGAGTCCATTTTCAACCTGAAAAGGTCCAACTAGCTCATCTTTAATAATACCTGCCCATACCAGTACCCCACCTCCACCTTGCTGGCATCTGAGTCGAAGTGGAGCTCTGTGTCCGTTACTGATCCAACCACGGGCCCATCCATCTGGTCCGTCAAGAGTCACTCTCATCTCATCAGTCCACAAAACCTTTGAAAAATCGGTCTTCAGATATTTCTTGGCCCATTCTTGACGTTTCAACTTATGTGTCTTGTTCAGAGGTGAATGGGTTTCAGCCTTTCTTACCTTGGCCATGTCTCTGAGAACTGAACACCTCATACTTCTTGACACTCCAGGTAGGTTGCAGTTGTGGAATATGGCAGCACTGGAGGATAATGGGTTCCTGGTAGCGTCATGTTTGATTCTTCTCAAATCTTTGGCGGTTAATTTGCGTCTTTTCTTCTCGACACGTTTCTTGCGACCCTGTTGACTATTTGCTACAAAACGTTTGATGGTTCTGTGATCACTCCCCAATATCTTAGATATTTCAAGAGTGCTGCATCCCTGTGAAAGACTTTTTACAATTTTTGACTTTTCATAGTCAGTTGAATCTCTTTTTTGGCCCATTTTTCCTGAGGAGAAGAATCTGCCTAATAATTATGCACACCTTGATATAGGGTGTTGATCTCCTTAGGCCACACCCTCCCTCGTTACACAAATACACATCACCTGATATGCATTAAATCCAATAAGCATTCAAGTTTATACAGCTTGGACTTGGAAATTATGGATAAAATGATGATATGGTCAAAATATTCACTTGCCTAATAATTGTGCACACAGTGTAGATCCAGACGGGCCGGTTCAGGTTGGATTCAGTGAACTCCCTAACTGAAGGGCCCTTGTCCTCATCTGAACATTTGAACTCATATGGAGATATACATATATGCGCATGCATGTATAAAATAAGAGACAGGGAGATAGAAAGAGATGGGAGAAGGTAGGCGAGAACACAGCCAGGCAAACTCACAGAAATATCTGGCAGAGAGCGTAACATATTCAAACTATTACCATTCATGATTCACAAATTATGCATGCATGTATTTTTGTTGTATATGCTTTCAGATTTTTTACAAGACATTAACAAAAAAAGTTATACACTGTAAAAAAAAAAAAACAGTATATTTACTAAATTGTCAACAGATTACAAGCAGTATTATTTAAATTCAACACATAAGAATGAATTAGAATTAATCAAATGAGATGCTTACAAATTACTGTCAATAAACAAAAGTTGGCACACTGCCACTACAACTGAACAATGGGTAATGCTTACAAATTACCCATTCAAAATGAGTAAAATAACAACAACAAAACAATTAAGTAAAATTTAAACAAATTAGCAAATTATCTTTTATAGAATGATCTGTTATAGATTTTGTGAACAATTCATCCATGCATATGTTTATTTTTTTTTCTTCTTTTTTTGACCTCGTAATGTTTATTAAAAATGTCATAACTGAACCTTCTAAATAACCTTTGTTGGTGATGTTTTAATGTATGCCGGACTTCTCCAATCATTTAATCCACTTAAACCCCTCTCCTGCAAGCCTCATGCTCATCTGCCTCCACGTTTGAGTACAACACCCACATCTCAACATCCAATCAACAACTGATGCATAAAACCAAGTCCCTGCACTACTATACTATACTATTTTTTTTTTCAATAATCCATTACAATGCTTTATACATAAGAAACATCTGCCACTATATCTGTTTCATTGTGACTTTTTAATGTGTCAATTAATGTGTCCTGATTTAAGCGAATATGCAAGAAAGAGCTGAAGCCTCTCTAAAATCTCTATAATAAACTTCATTCTGAATTTTTATTTTCATTGCACTTCAGTCTCAATGCATCATTTGCCATTTGCTCAATATGTTTAAATGCCCTCAGAATCAGTACATCCATGTCATTTTGTGTATCAATTTCCTCATGGTAGCACTTCACAGGGAAGATGTGACTCACTGAGATACCCGTATGTTCAGAGTACTCCTTCAACTGGAAAATAACAAACATATAGTCAACTGTGATGTGCTAGGCACATGTAACCTATTACAGTCAGACTACATAATTAGGAAAAATTTAAACTTTTAAACCAGATTTGAGTTTCAAGTGTAACAGAAGCAAGAAGGTTCATGTTTAATTCTGTAGTACAGAAAAAGGAATGGACAGAACATTTTTGACATGATAAATGCAATTACCTTCTCTTTTATCTTCTTGCTAGTGTAGATTTTCCTTAAGTCTTTATTTACAAGTGGACATGCATCATCTGGCTTTGTCAGGATCATTACCTGAGGAATTTCTGTTGAAGGTGAACATGAATACAAATGTTTATTGATTGTGTGATCTAGTTGGTGTCATGATGTATGACTTGTTGCATTACACTAATATATCAGTGGCTAGATTAGTGTGCCATTGAAACATGACCGTTCAAAAGTTGTTCAATTAACTTTTTACTGTTTGTAACAATGCATATCTAGGCAGAAATTTAAGTTATATGAATCTTGATTAAGTCACATTAATATGATTTTTGCCTTTGGTAAGGAAATGGACTACTTGCACTGAGCTTTGTGACAGAAGCAGTTTTAACATTAAGTGACATGACATCTGACGCACAGATGCCATTGGCACATGCCACTATGCTCAGTGACACTTCCGGTGGCACTTCCGGTTTTCAGTGGCATGTGCCAGTAGAGAGTGGCATGTGTCACTAAAACCTGTGACACATGTCAATGGACTGCGTCTTGTGTCACGGACATTGTCGCGGTGCGTGTCGCACCTTTGGTAGTGACTGACACCTGCCGCTGGGTGCCGCTGCAGAATGTAGACTGTTCCTCTATTAAGATTAAAATGTGTCTAATGCCCCTTAATGTGTATTTTTCATTGTAAGTTTATTTCCAGTAGCCTGCTTTGTACAATACATTGAAATGTAAATACGCATTTTTTTTTTTGTTCCATAGATTTGACAGTTCAGCTGTAATTATAAAATAGAGACTATGCAGAGGCCATAGCCAAAAAAAAAAAAAAAAGAAAAGAAAAGAAATATGAAACGCTTTACTCAAAAGTGCCACCTGACACTTGCCTATGCGAGTACATAAAATATAAACTGTCATGAGAAAACTCCACAAACCATTATAAAGTGATGTCTACTATTCTAACGTGCTTTATGAAACTTACACCAACCATTCAGAAGTGTGCTTGACCTCGACACAGGCTTTTCACAATGCAATGTAATGTAGCCTAAGTCTGCAACGTATAATGTAAGTCTAGATGCTATTTAAACAAAATTTCTACTTATTAACGTGTCTGCAGAAAGTCAAATGCTTTGACAAAACATTCAGGCAACTCCAGAAGAAATGCATGCTCATAATATATATATATATATATATATATATATATATATAGAGAGAGAGAGAGAGAGAGAGAGCCTATATATATAGTGTTTCTTGTTACACATTTATAATTATAAACTGATTATAAATTGTTTATATATGATTATTATATTACTATATAGAATATTAAATATTGTATTTTTTTTACAGTCATGCCAATAAAGCAATTTTGAATTGAATTGAATATTAAAGCAGATGATAATCTGGCGCTGGCCAATGTAAAGTTTATACGGACATCCTAGAATGGGTCTGCGCGATCTCCCACATACAATAGCACTGTAGGCTATTGCACAACATTCAGTGTTCTGCCACTCAAAAACAGATGTGCCATAAACTCACAACATTTGAGAAAGTATAACCGACTTACAAATACCTTTAATTGACTTTTTTAAAATCACTAAATTAGGCTATTTGTTTAGGATATCGCATCACAGTTGCATCTTCTATAGATATAGCTGCGACACTTACGTGACAATGTCAATGACACATGCCAATCTCCACTGACACATGCCAATGAATACCGGGCTGTGTCATTTGGCATGTGTCAGTGGAGAGTGGCATGTGTCACTAAAACTTGTGACGCATGCCATCTTTTCAGTGACATGTGTCATTAAAACTCGTGACACATGCCACTGAAAACCGGCTATCCAAATGAGACAGCCCGGTATGGTATGTGGGAGATCGCGCAGACCAATTCTAGGATGTCCGTATAAACTTTACATTGGCCAGCGCCAGATTATCATCTGCTTTAATATTCAGTTCAATTCAAAATTGCTTTATTGGCATGACTGTAAAAAAATACAATATTTAATATTCTATATAGTAATATAATAATCATATATAAACAATTTATAATCAGTTTATAATTATAACTGTGTAACAAGAAACACTATATATATATATATATATATATATATATATTATGAGCATGCATTTCTTCTGGAGTTGCCTGAATGTTTTGTCAAAGCATTTGACTTTCTGCAGACACGTTAATAAGTAGAAATTTTGTTTAAATAGCATCTAGACTTACATTATACGTTGCAGACTTAGGCTACATTACATTGCATTGTGAAAAGCCTGTGTCGAGGTCAAGCACACTTCTGAATGGTTGGTGTAAGTTTCATAAAGCACGTTAGAATAGTAGACATCACTTTATAATGGTTTGTGGAGTTTTCTCATGACAGTTTATATTTTTATGTAATTTCGCATAGGCAAGTGTCAGGTGGCACTTTTGAGTAAAACGTTTCATTTTTCTTTTCTTTTCTTTTTTTTTTTTTTTTTGGCTATGGCCTCTGCATAGTCTCTATTATTTTATAATTACAGCTGAACTGTCAAATCTATGGAACAAAAAAAAAAAAAAAATGTGTATTTACATTTCAATGTATTGTACAAAGCAGGCTACTGGAAATAAACTTACAATGAAAAATACACATTAAGGGGCATTAGACACATTTTAATCTTAATAGAGGAATATTTGTTGTACAAAAAAAAAAAGAATTTAGCGACGCAATAAATCGTTTACTTGACCGCAACATACTGTTAATTAAATCAATATCGTTCTGCCGTTAAGTGCGTGTGTCACGCAGTCTACATTCTGCAGCGGCACCCAGCGGCAGGTGTCAGTCACTACCGAAGGTGCGACACGCACCGCGACAATGTCCGTGACACAAGACGCAGTCCATTGACATGTGTCACAGGTTTTAGTGACGTTTGTGTAGCTGAACAAACCAATGGCACTTTAGCCCACCAGAAAGGGCAGAGCCGACCACTATATAAGTCGGCTCGTAGCGCCATTAATCAGATCATTCTCCTTCAGCGACGAGGATCATCTCTTCGTTGACTCTGGAAGAAGCTGAAGAAGCTCAGCTCTGCTCACCGCCACCTTTGAAGACACCTTGCAGCGAGGATTCCTGCAGCCATCTGCCGCATTGAAGAGCAGTTTTCCTGAGAGCAAATTTCCAAAAGAGCACATTTTCAGCGCGCGTTGTTTTAAATGTCACGCCACGAGTGTGACGTGTGCAAGGATCCCCCCACTTCTGTCACGAGTGGCTTGGTCTCATTCACCGCATCTGAGGAGGATGCCATCATTGAGGAAGCGACCGTCGCCGACTCCATGTCCTTGGCAGCGTCTAATGCAGAAGAATGGGGAGGTTCCAGTGGTGAGCTCGAAGCCCTTCCCTCTTCTCGACCTACGAGGCAGAGGCCAGATGCCGAGCTCATCTGTCAAAGGCGGTAGAGGATCTGGGCTTTGAGTGGTTGGTTCCGGAAGAGCCTGCCCATGGCCTGTTGGACGAGTGGTACCTGCCGGGAAGCCGTCAACAATCCTCTCGCCAACGTCCTGGCCCGTTCTTGCCTGCAGTTCATGAAGAACTCACCAAGATGTGGCGCACCCCCTATTCGGCCAAACTTCTCCGCAGTATGGACGAGTCTGACCATGAACATCAGGAGGCTTTCGGAGAGCTTCACACAGCGACAGACCTGGCTCTGCATGCTACAAAAGCGTCCACGGCTGCGGGCTGCCAGAAGAACCCAGCTAGAGGTCTGCGAGGGACTGTTTTTTTAGTCCTGCTCCCGCGAGGTTATATTCCGCACCCACCCGATATATATTCACTCTTTGTTCACCCGCCGTCCGTTTAGAATAATTTTCTTCCCGACCTGACCATTCCCGCTAAATTTAGATCTCCTTTCCAGAATCTCACATTTAAATTTCCGCTACTAAAAGATGTAGAGATAACAAATAAAAGTGTAGTCTGCACAAAAGTGTATTTGTTATTTTATTCGTCTTGTCAAGAGTTGTGGATTTATTGACAGCAAAATGTTAAACGAATTTTGTGTCTTAAGACACAAAATTCGTTTAACATTTTGCTGCCAACACAGTGGCCTTAACTACTATGTACTACTACTATACACATTAGGTGGCCTTAACTACTATGTACTTACATTTAAATTAATCATTTGAAACAATGCACTTATTGTGTGCATGCATGTTTTTACATTGTATTTATATTTTAAAAAAATACCTATATGTAGTTACATCTGTAATTAATTTCTGTAATTACATTTATAATTACACTGTTGACCCATCCCTTACACCTTAACCCACCCTTAAACCTACCCAGACCACCAAACCTGTCCCTAACATTAACCGTATCCCACCTCAATAGCAGCAAAAGTGTTTTGCAATACAATATGAACACAATAAGTACATAGTACTTAGTTTTTGATGTAACTACATAGTAGTTAAGGCCACCTAATATAAAGTGGGACCAAATGTTGTACAAAAATTGTAGGCTATTTCTTATTTTTATTCGTCTTGTCAGGATACAATTCGTTTAACATTTACAACACAATAGGAAAAAGTGTCGCAGAGAAAAAAAAAAGTAGGTTGCACAAAAATAGCCTATGAGATATTTTATTCCTCTTGTCAAAATACTAAATTCGTTTAACATTTTGCTGTTAACACAGTAGGAAAAGTGTCGCAGAGAAAAATAAATAAATAACCCTGTCATTTAAACATCGACATCTGTCATTTAAAATTATAGGCTAAGCACTATATTAAGAAAACCGAGTTGAACGTTATTCAAGGACAGCACATCCACACTCCATCCTTATTCTGCTCTGTCACTCATTGACAACCTGCCTGGTCTGTCTGAGGGCGCATATTCACCACCGGTACAGCCTGCTCTGAGGACATTATGCACATGCTGCGCACGCAGAAGCTTCAAGGTCCCCGCCCACACGAATGCAGGTTCCCTGTCTCCTCTCGGCAAACTCTCATTAAAAAAAATAGAACCTCTTGCCTCCCATTTCATGGCTTGGGCAGTCATTCCGGGAGCATAGACGCGGCTCTTTCCCCTCTGAGGCAGATGGGAATCTGCGTTTTGAACTACCTCAACGATTGGCTTGTTCTAGCCAGATCAGAACGGGAGTTGGCTGCTCACAGAGAGCTGCTACTCAGCCACTTAGAGTGCCTCAGGTTGGTTATCAACCCGCACAAGAGTCACCTGTTGCTCAGACAGCGAGCTGTCTTTCTGGGGACAATCTTAGTCTCAGTCTGAATGCGGGCATGGATTACGTCGGAGTGATCCCTGACCATTCAGCGATTAGCAGCATCACTCAAGCCAGGGGCAAGGCGTCCCCAGAAGATTTTTCAAAGGTTACTCTGCCTTATGGCCGCTGCCTCTGTAATTCCTCTGGGCCTGCTTCACATCAACTGCCTAGAGATGCTGGCGGTTTTCTTAGCCCTGAAAACCTTCCTACCGACCTTGAAGAGGCACCACATCTTAGTCTGGTCAGACAGCATGACGGTGGTCTCAGGTCAATCAACAAGGCCGTCTCAGGTCACGCACTCTACACAGGATGCCTCCTCTCGTTGCCTACTCCTTTGGGCACGGAGGGAAGTCCTCTCGTTACGGTTGGTTCATGTGCCGGGCAGATTGAACCTTGGCACAGATATGCTGTCCAGAGGCAATGTAGCCCTTAGCTAAATGGGTGCTACATCCTCAAACCGTTCAAAAAATCTGGTCAGTCTTCGGCAAGGCAGAGGTATACAGTGAGATGCTCTGGCCCACGATTGGCCCTTTACGCCTTTCCCCCGATCGCCCTGATTCCTCAGGATCATCAGGCGGGTCAAGGAGACCGGGTGCTCCCTTCTCTTGGTGGCCCCATTTGTGCGGCTGCCGGGTGGTCGTTGCCATCCACATTTGCCATATTTAGACATCCCTGCCTTGCAGGCATGGGTTCTTTCGTTTTGAATTGCCATTCTTTCCCCCTTTGGGCAGGATATTCTGTATCTGCTCATAGCGCGTCATGATTAGATGCGTTCCCCATATGCATTATACGCAACGGGAGAGACCGTTCGAAAGGGAACACTCCGGTTACTAATGTAACCTCGGTTCCCTGAGATAAGGGAACGAGCGTTGCGTCACTCGCCATTGCTATAAGCTTCACACGAATCGATGACTATCGCTTTAGTCAAATTAATATATAAATTAATCTGATAAATAATATCAGAATGGATATGTAATTTACATGTTTGTGCCAAAATACTTAATTAATATTCATTGCATCTGTCAGTGCGTTACTTTTTAAGATAAATTAAATATGTTTAATACTATTGAATTTCTTTTAAGCAGGTACTGCATTAATTGAAACTATTTTAAAGTACTGGAGTAAGAGCACAACAAGCAACACTCCTGATTATAGCCCTGCAAGTTCAATATAATTGAAGCATAGTGGTAATGCAGAGAACGTGATTCATTGTTTTAACCAACTGACAGCCCTAAAACGTATAGTAACGTATAGATCAGTCCAATTAATTTATAAATGGAAACTTAACAGGTATGAAATATGATCCGTAAGTAAAAAACACTGTGGTTACACTTTATATTAGGTGGCCTTAACTACTATGTACTTACATCAAAAAAATAAGTACAATGTACTTATTGTGTTCATATTGTATTGCAAAACACTTTTGCTGCTATTGAGGTGGAATACGGGTAATGTGAGGGACAGGTTTGGTGGTATGGGTAGGTTTAAGGGTGGGCTAAGGTGTAAGGGATGGGTTGACAGTGTAATTATAAATGTAATTACATAAATTAATTACAGATGTAAGTACATATAGGTATTTTTTAAAATATAAGTACAATGTAAAAACATGTATGTACACAATAAGTGCATTGTATCAAATGATTAATTTAAATGTAAGTACATAGTAGTTAAGGCCACCTAATATAAAGTGGGACCAACACTGTTAATGAAAAGATGAGCACTAGACAGCTGCAGGTTAGTAGGGAAATATATTTATGTTATTATTCAAAATGCACATTTGGAAAAGAAAATATATTTATTTATACTACGGGGCCGTTGAATGCTTGAATCTGATTGGCTGACGAACGTTCTGAGGTGTGCAATTATTTTCAGGGAAACGCATGGCGAACGTAGTTCCAGGCAGCTCTTGACCGCATTACATGACCATATCACTTCGCCAAATGATTTCTGTTATTTCAAAGGTCTTACAACAGCAAAATAACCAAAACCCACAACAACACTGGCCAAACAAATAAATATAGAAATCAGTATGATAAAAACGACAGATAATTTCCATGTTTTTGCCACAAAATTACATTCTATTGTTAACAGAAAGCACATACTCTATTTCTCCCGCTATCTCTCCCTCACAGATGCACACATGGTTTGCACACACATTAACATACACGCTAATGTTGTTAGCGCTACTCTGACGATTTTATCCATAACATCAACTTAAAAACAACTCGACTTCTCACAAGCGAGGTAATAACTGCGCTGTTTCGTGAAGAAAATGAAGTTTCACTATTAGTAATGTTAGAGAAATTAGACGAACACTTTTGAGAGATGCACAGACTCAGAGGTAATTCACATGCTCTCTCTCTCTCTCTCTCTCTCTGATAACTTAGTTATTAACTGCAATAATCAGCTATCAACGGCTCAAGCCTCGTTACTAGGTTTAAAATGACATTTTGGAATTAGCAACGGAGGCGTTGGATAAGATGCGGAAGAAATAATCCTACTCACAATAGCGTTTTAAGTACAAAAACCGGACAAATACCTTGAAATAAATCATCTGATCGTTGTCTTAAGGTGTGGCAACTGTAGTATAAGCAGAATAATTGACTCTGAATGATTAGAAAAATAATGCGTCGTGGCCGCATCACCACCTCGGGTGTGCATTATTTTTGTGCATTATTTTTCTAGGGGGTGTGCATTATTTTTCGAGGTTGTGAAGAGGCATGGCCGCATCACCACCTCAGGTGTGCATTATTTTTCTGCCCGTCATCAATTATTCCTTACAGGAACTACAAGTTCAATATAATTGATGCATAGTGGTAATGCAGAGAACATGATTCATTGTTTTAACCAACTGACAGCCCTAAAATGTATAGTAACAATCTGCGTTCTGGATAACTGGCTGTATGTAGATGTGCTGCTGTTACTGGAAATGCCTGAGCTGTATTAAGTAGAACACGGAAGCAGTTGTGCAAGTAGTCCATCTACTATGATAAAGATAATGAAGACGATTTTCAACATTTTCTTGCTTTTATACTCACCTAGTTCATCTGCCTTACTTTTAATGTATTTCACCTTCTCATAGATATTGTCATCATCTGCCAATGATATTTTGTCAGCTGCCATGACAAAGACTAGGCAGTATGTATGATCCTGAAGGCTTGGATTACTTCTGTATCCCTCATCTTCAGGAGTAATGGAAGATTCTGGATTAAACTGAAAAAAGGGCACATTAGAGAGATGATAAGGGTAATCTAGTTATATCCTAATATGTGATTCATATAAGTCAAGTACAGCAACTGTGGAGGATATCTGAAATAACATTTTAAGATTTTAAAAAGTCAGTCCACAAGTACATGTGAGTTAATGTAAAGGAATAGGTCTCACTTTGTATCTTTCCTTTATGTAGCCACCCATGGCTTTGACAATGTCCTCTGTATGTATGCCATGTAAATCCTCCGACTCTAAGCCCATGGTGTCACTTAAAACAAATGGCATAACAGATTGTCCGTTTCTTATGTGATATGTTTTATACTGTAAGATAAAAGCATGAATGTGACAAGTAAATATATATTTGGCAATTTCGATGCAATTAATGTGAACATGAAATGGAGACCAAAATTACTATTTGAATAGACACTGCTCAAATGAAAGTGCCTAAGAATGACAAAAAGAAATTCAAATGGCCCCTGATTCTCCAACAAGGGCCCACCACTGAATCTCTGTCATTTCTATCACTGGTTAGTTGATTGTTTGTTTCAGAGCAAAATTTGTCAGCCATTGTCTAAAGCAGTGTAGCTACGTCTGAGAGCATGGCTTTTTCAGAAACTAGGGCTGCACGATTAATCGAATGCGATTGTCATTCACATCTTGTCAGTAAAGCCGGTTCTATAATTAGTAGTAAATCTCCATCACCTGCTTTCAGATGGAGCAGCATTTACTACACAGAGCCGTAGTTCTCTGACATACTACGCAAAAACATTGCAGACAATATAATCGTACGATTATGAAATTGAAGAAATCGTTTGTGATAATGACAGCTGTTTGCGTAGCTTCTCAGTGGACTACGGCTCTGTGTAGTAAATACTGCTCCTTCTGAAAGCACATGAAAATACCACATTTAATAACATGTTTTTACTCCAAACTAACTTCATAACGTCAGCGGAGTGTTGATGAGGCTTCTTACACAGAATAAGGCATGCAACATATTTCATAGTATTCTAAGCAGTGTTAAAGGCTGTCGATTAGCATTGCATTATAGATATACTTTATTATAATGAAAATTATAATAATAAGAACTCAGATAAACCATATATTTCCGTAGCTGTGTGTTTATTAGTCACGTTGAATCAATGAAAGCTGTTAAATCTTCTGTTTATTCAGCAACCGCTATAGGAATTTCTTGGGTTTCTTCTGCAGGGCGTATTTGGAGTTTCCGTGGGAGAGCGCCCTCTGGTCTTCAGATGGAGATTTACTACTGATCACAGAACCGTGCTTCACTGAAAGATGCGCATGACAATCGAAGCTTCTGTCTAATCATCATTTCGATTTCATTTCGATTTATCGTGCAGCCCAGAAACAATTTCATAAGGAAGAGTGAAAAAGTGAAAAACTGAGTGATGGGACACCCATAATTTTTTTCACCTATGCTTATTAAAAACATAATATGCGCATACACACATTTCCTTATAAATCGGACTAAATAGGCAGTTATTTCTGAAAGGTTTATAATGCATAAATGATGCGAAAACCATATATGAAATTTTTGTAAACCACCAATTTAGAAATTACATGCTCATAAAGTATGTTCATACTTACTAATTTTGTGAAAGTTGTGCTCCTGTCAGTTGTTTTGTTAACAAGGGCTTCATTTGTGATTCTTCTTTGGAAAACACTATTGACTGAGTTGATGAAGCTGGACTTTCCTGATCCAATTTGTCCAACTACCAGGATCCTTGCATACTTAATATTTGGATCGCTCAGCTCAAACTCTTTCAGTGTTTTCTCCAAATAATCTTTCTTTCTGTTCAAAAACAAAGTATACAAATAAACTAAAAGGATTAGAATTAGAATTGAACATACAATTGTAATTCAACTTTCAATTCAAGGACGGAGAATTAAAATGGAAGGAAACTTACAGAAATTAATAGAACTGATCAATGTTTGAAATGCTGCCGAGTAAATAGAGTTTTTCTTTTATATTTAATTTCAATTTATTTTTTATAAATTAGTTTTATGAGGTGGACAAACACTTCATTTTCCAGAATGCAATCAATTACAGTTGAGTTTAGTACAGTTCTTATCCTGTACTCCATTTCTGTCGAGGCCAATTCAGTTAAAATTAACTGAATTAAACAGGAGCCAATTCCTAAATTCTGTCAATCCAACAAATTACACAATATTTGGTATACAAACATTTATATATTTTTGTTGGAAGATTTTTTCCCCTACTTACCTCCAGGGAGTGTCCCTCCATGGTTTTCCATATTCTGTAAAAAGAATGCGATTCATATATCAATATGATTAATGCAAAAGGATTAGACCAGAGGAGAGATTAGAGTGCATTATCTTTTACCCTACATTTTGTAGATTTCTTTCTTGTTTATTTATTTGTGTGTGCCATGTGAAGTAAAAACAAGACTTTTAGGTTGACTTTGAAATTAAAGCTCAATTCCGTAAAAAATGGCAAGCTGTTTTAACACTCACTCCTTAAATCGTACTAGTATCTATTTTCATATAACTTACTTTTTTAACCACTAGTACAGTATATATTCCATTAATTACTAATAACCATTGACCTCTGTCATTCAGGTATCATCTATTTTGTCAAATGTCAACAGTTTTGACTAGTACATTTTTTATGTACTAAAAGTTATTCGTTGTGCAGTAGTACTTTTTTAGATGCTACCTATTAATTGTCATGCCCATGGACTGTTTTATGTTTGTTTTCCTCCCCACGTGCTCCATGTCCTAGTTTTCCCCCATGTATCTCTTGTACACATATTTGGTTTTGTTCCTGTTCCTGTTTGATCAGTTCCATTTGTTCTACCTGTGTTTGATTAATTACCTCGTTTAGTTCTAGTATTTAAGCCCTGTATTTTCCTGTGTCCAGTGTCCGGTGTCTATCGTCATCCTGGTTTGCTACATGTGTCTTCCTGCCTGCCGGTTTTCCCTGCCATTTGGTTCGTTAAAGACTGTTATTTGTAATTCCTCCTGTGTCTCCTCGCTCCTCATAGTAGCAGTATCGTGACAGAACACCAGACCGACAACAGAAATAATTTATTGCGTGTTTCCCCTCTGTTTTGTTTCTGTGTTTTGTACAGTGTTTTTTGTTTCCGTTGTATTTCCCCATGGATCCCCTCGCCCAGCCTGAATACCACTTCCTCCTGCTGGAGCAGGGGGAGAGATCGCTCGAGGGCCATACCAGACTGTTTCTGGCCATCGCTCATCTCACCAGCTACCCGGACGACGCGCTCTGCTCATTCTATGACGCCAGTTTGAAAGCTGCGTGCAAAGCGCCGTTGTTCGAAGATGGTCCCTGGCCTCCGCCTCCAGCCTCCGGGTCCCGGACTCCACCTCGGCCCATCGACCCAGCGGCTCCACCATGGCTCCTAGCTCCCTCCTCTCTTTCGGATCCCCACCACCACATCGGTCACTGGCACCATCTGCTCCACCTTGGTCCTCCAGATCATCCCCGTCGCCCTGGCTCATTGGCTCTCCGTCTCCGCCTCGGGCTCTTCGGCCACCTGCTCCGCCGCCGTTGGTCAGCCCCCTGAAGTCGTCAGCCCTTCCTCCACCATGGCTCCTCCCTCTGTCGGCTCCACCATGGGTTGACATTATGGCTGTGTTTACCGCATCGGCGCATTGTTTATCGACAGTGGTTTCTGGAAGTATCCCTAGGCCCATTTAATAATGTCAATGACAGAATCATGCCGATGAGTGATACAGTGTCGTCTGAGGGCCCAAAGACCACTGGCATCCAACAAAGGTCTTCGGCCTTGTCCCTTACGCACAGGGATTTCTCCAGTTTCTCTGAATCTTTTGATGATGTTATGCACTGTAGATGATGAGATTTGAAATTTGAAGTTGAGGAACATTGTTTTTAAAGTATTCCACAATCTTTTTACGCACTCTTTCATAGATTGGAGAGCCTCTGCTCATCTAAGACATCCCTTTTATAGCTAATCATGTTACAGACTTGATGTCAATTAACTTAATTAGTAGCTAGATGTTCTCCCAGCTGAATCTTTTCAAAATTTATTCCTTTTTCAGCCCTTTTTTGCCCCTGTGTCAGTTTTTTTGAGACCTGTTAGCAGGCATCAAATTTGAAATGAGCTTATTTTGTGCATAAAATTGTAAAATTTCTCAGTTTAAAAATGTATGTTATCTATGTCCTATTGAGAGTAAAATATTGGCTCATGTGATTTTAAATTCTTTTAGTTTTCATTTTATTCAAATTTAAAAAACGTCCCAATATTTCCAGAATTCGGGTTGTAGAATATGTGTCGAATTCAAAATAAAAATTCACATTTGAATGCAAAAAAGTTGCATTTGAATTTTAGGTGTGCGTCAGGTTGTCATGACCGGAAAATAGCGGAAACAATCTGCAAGTAAAACTCAGTTTATTGCGTGGTAGAAATGGCCAAGATTTCTAAAAATCCTTTCTTTGTATTGGTCTTAAGTAATATTCTAATTTTCTGAGATACTGAATTTGGGATTTTCCTTAGTTGTCAGTTATAATCATCAAAATTAAAAGAAATAAACATTTGAAATATATCTGTAGCATCAGAACGAGTCAGACAAAACTAAGATTCGATCAGGACATCGAAACATGAGGAGCTGAAATTCCAGGAGAACAGGACAACGTCGTAAAGATTCCTATCTCCGACTTCTGGAGCAAGCCTAACCAACAAGCCTCTTTCACAGAACAGCTCGCAACATTAAGACAAAAGAACATTTATTGATAAGTCCAACGCAGGAAGGAGATCGTCAAATTTGGGGTAAATAGTCAAGATTAATGGTCAAAGAGATGGCCATCACATGTGTTCCACAAGAGAAATCACAAGCTTCTTTAGATTGACTTTTCCCCCACACATACAAGACAAAGGCTGAGACTGAAATTCCTTTGTCCAAAGAACATGTCTTTTGGTCTCCACAGAACTATACAGAGACTTTCTTTTCATATGCACGTAAAATCATCCTAAAAGGACATTTCTAGGCATAACACTATATTATGTATGTAACCACACATTAGATTATCATGTTTTAAGCACATATTATGTGTCTTTTAATAACTATTGAATGACTTTAAGGTTTATTCGTGTTTGGTATGTATGAGCTTGACAATTCTAGCTTGAAACGTTTCTTCCAACTGATTCTTTGTCAAATGTATCATATTCTGGTTATAGAAATCACATCCGAAATTATACTTTGCAAGAGTGTGTAAAATTCAGACCATGTGACTGATAACATGCTGATTTATGATGGAAGGAACAACCTAGCTAAGATAATAGCCTATCTAATTGGTCAAGACACCAGATGGGATGTGTCCAAAAGCCGAGTTTAAAACCTCAGGACACCATCAAATCTCCCCTTCTTCCCTTCTTCCCTTCTCCTCTTCTTCTTCTCGCCACCGCGTTTGACGCTGTTTTAGCGCTCTTTGAGCGTGCTCTGGCCTACAGGCCAGTTGCTACTTAACACCACGATGAGAGGAAAAACCACCTAGTCTCGTTACTCATTTTATTCTTTTACTTTAGTTTCTTTTCTTTCCGTTGAGTCTCGTGTTCAAAAGTTAAGTTTGCCGCAAAGTCCAGCTCCGACTGCACCGCTTCAAACTTCAACCAGCAACTGACTCCAAGACCATCCTCAGCCAACACCCAACCATTGGCTTCCCAAGACATCACTTCAAAGACTACTGAACTTCCAGCCAATCACCAACTCGGAAAACCCTTTCCTGCAACGACGACGAAGACAGAAGGGATTTCTCCAGTTTCTCTGAATCTTTTGATGATGTTATGCACTGTAGATGATGAGATTTGAAATTTGAAGTTGAGGAACATTGTTTTTAAAGTATTCCACAATCTTTTTACGCACTCTTTCATAGATTGGAGAGCCTCTGCTCATCTAAGACATCCCTTTTATAGCTAATCATGTTACAGACTTGATGTCAATTAACTTAATTAGTAGCTAGATGTTCTCCCAGCTGAATCTTTTCAAAATTTATTCCTTTTCAGCCCTTTTTGCCCCTGTGTCAGTTTTTGAGACCTGTTAGCAGGCATCAAATTTGAAATGAGCTTATTTTGTGCATAAAATTGTAAAATTTCTCAGTTTAAAATGTATGTTATCTATGTCCTATTGAGAGTAAAATATTGGCTCATGTGATTTTAAATTCTTTTAGTTTTCATTTTATTCAAATTTAAAAACGTCCCAATATTTCCAGAATTCGGGTTGTAGAATATGTGTCGAATTCAAAATAAAAATTCACATTTGAATGCAAAAAAGTTGCATTTGAATTTTAGGTGTGCGTCAGGTTGTCATGACCGGAAAATAGCGGAAACAATCTGCAAGTAAAACTCAGTTTATTGCGTGGTAGAAATGGCCAAGATTTCTAAAAATCCTTTCTTTGTATTGGTCTTAAGTAATATTCTAATTTTCTGAGATACTGAATTTGGGATTTTCCTTAGTTGTCAGTTATAATCATCAAAATTAAAAGAAATAAACATTTGAAATATATCTGTAGCATCAGAACGAGTCAGACAAAACTAAGATTCGATCAGGACATCGAAACATGAGGAGCTGAAATTCCAGGAGAACAGGACAACGTCGTAAAGATTCCTATCTCCGACTTCTGGAGCAAGCCTAACCAACAAGCCTCTTTCACAGAACAGCTCGCAACATTAAGACAAAAGAACATTTATTGATAAGTCCAACGCAGGAAGGAGATCGTCAAATTTGGGGTAAATAGTCAAGATTAATGGTCAAAGAGATGGCCATCACATGTGTTCCACAAGAGAAATCACAAGCTTCTTTAGATTGACTTTTCCCCACACATACAAGACAAAGGCTGAGACTGAAATTCCTTTGTCCAAAGAACATGTCTTTTGGTCTCCACAGAACTATACAGAGACTTTCTTTTCATATGCACGTAAAATCATCCTAAAAGGACATTTCTAGGCATAACACTATATTATGTATGTAACCCACACATTAGATTATCATGTTTTAAGCACATATTATGTGTCTTTTAATAACTATTGAATGACTTTAAGGTTTATTCGTGTTTGGTATGTATGAGCTTGACAATTCTAGCTTGAAACGTTTCTTCCAACTGATTCTTTGTCAAATGTATCATATTCTGGTTATAGAAATCACATCCAAATTATACTTTGCAAGAGTGTAAAATTCAGACCATGTGACTGATAACATGCTGATTTATGATGGAAGGAACAACCCTAGCTAAGATAATAGCCTATCTAATTGGTCAAGACACCAGATGGGATGTGTCCAAAAGCCGAGTTTAAAACCTCAGGACACCATCAAATCTCCTTCTTCCCTTCTTCCTTCTCCTCTTCTTCTTCTCGCCACCGCGTTTGACGCTGTTTTAGCGCTCTTTGAGCGTGCTCTGGCCTACAGGCCAGTTGCTACTAACACCACGATGAGAGGAAAAACCACCTAGTCTCGTTACTCATTTTATTCTTTTACTTTAGTTTCTTTTCTTTCCGTTGAGTCTCGTGTTCAAAAGTTAAGTTTGCCGCAAAGTCCAGCTCCGACTGCACCGCTTCAAACTTCAACCAGCAACTGACTCCAAGACCATCCTCAGCCAACACCCAACCATTGGCTTCCCAAGACATCACTTCAAAGACTACTGAACTTCCAGCCAATCACCAACTCGGAAAACCCTTTCCTGCAACGACGACGAAGACAGAAGGGAATCCCTGTAACACAAGGCAACGCAAGTAAAACAACTCCAGATTCTAACTGAGCTGGTGCATTTAATATATATTTTAGCCTCATTGAAAAACTCAATGCGAGGGTTAATTACGTGATTGATGGTTTGTTCAGGTCTATGTGATAGCACATATTGCTATAAACTTGGGATTTCACATTCTCATTCTCTAAACTCATCCTTTCTCTCTTTTTGCAACGTGTGAATGTGTGAATGCGTGTGTTCATGTTAGATTAGTTTATGTCTTAGGTTTATATAAATAAAGTCGTATTTATATTTAAAAGAGAAGTATCTTGTGTTTTGTGCTTACAAGTTAATGTCTTAATCTGCCGATCTTGTTACTGTGCTTATTAATAGTGTTTTTACTATATTTTGGATTTTAATATCCAGTGCAGAGTTGATGTTATACGGCTCGTTCAGTGAATCGCTGCCGACTCAGTGATCAGCCGCAGAACAGTGATTCTGTTCAAATTACCTATAAAATCATAAATGATTCCCTTTGAGCTAAATTAAAATTATATTTATGTATCAAACCCTACATAATATTGGTGGAGAATGCGGGCAGATTAATCTAAATTGTGAGCATAAACCAAGTTATTTAATCTTTTCCATTGCTGTGAATGAAAGATGAGACACTTCTGAGCGAGACTAGGGTGTGTGTGTGACGTCAGCAGCGCGCGCCTGCTTGAATGAATGAACGCAGAGAAGGCTGTAACCCGAGTCCGCCTCTGCATTGTTAAACTGCATTAAGTGAATTTAAAGTTAACATCTGTGATCGTACAATAAGGTTGAAATTGAGCGTGTTCCTTTTTTTCTGTAATGCCTTGTTTTATAGCTGAATTGATGTCCTGCGTGTTCCAGGTCATTCACATCAGGAGAATAGCTATACTCCTGAATCTCAGTCACTGTTAGCTGAACGGAGCTAAACTGCAATAATTAAAAGGAAATAAATCGGTGGATAAAATTAGTTTGAGCGTGTTCCTCAATTCTATTTGATCAAAGCCTCATTATTCATAGTTTGATTTTCAGTGCGTGTTCCATTGTCAGATCATCTATGCTATAAGCTTGATAAAGTTAAAGTTAAGTTTGTGCCAACAGCGAAGAAAACCTGTTGGGTTTACGTGTCCAGAGAAACTGGCACGGGCTTTATGATCCGATCACTGTTTTCCTCACCTGCAGCACGAAGCGGCGATTCGAATAAAGTTTAATCAAACTCTGAACGAACTGAGAGTTTAAGCGCCACATCGCAGAACCAACTAAAAGCGGTGTTGTTATTTGTACAGTGTTGAAATGCGCCGACATTTCATGTAACATGCTTAACTGTAATTGCAATGCAACAATTCATGTGCTAGTCCACTAGAGTTTGTTTTGGTTGCCACAGTTACGATCGTGACACGGAAGTCTTAACCTACTCCGGAGCAACTCTGAACTGCGCACGCGCAGCACATCGAAGCTATTGTAAACAAACTCCATACTGTTGCTAAGCTAACGAAACGGTTGTGTTTACATTGAAGCCTATGCTAAAGCCATTAGCCTCAAAGGCTAGAAGTTAGCATTAGCATCCATTGGTTGAATACCGTGTGTGTGTTTGAAAAGCTAAAGTGGTTTAACCCTTTTAACATCTAAACTAATACACTTGTTGGTCTTTCTCTTTCTTGTTTATCTAATTTCTCACTTCTTACCACGTATTTACATTTTACTAGAAAGGAAATACTAGTTCACAATTATTAATTGTACCAAATTCAAATTTGATTAAAACATTAAATTTATTTGGAATCATTCAAATTTCCTTCAGATCATTTCATATGATCATTACTTCTAGTATTGTCGTTTGGGCCTAATCATTTTAGGTGCGAATAAGCCTTGAACTTTGAAAGTTTTAAACTTATTCTACCTAATTGATTTATTACCCATATCAATAGATTCTATTTAGACGTATACTCACTCATTACTTTATTGCGTGTTACCCCTCATTCTTCCTGTTTTGGTTATACACTTAGCCACTATTTTTAGTTACTAAAACTAAAGAGTTCATCCTTTATTTAATTTCATTTTTGCTTATTTTACCCATTTATTACTTTTCAAGTTTACTTTGTCTTACCATTTTCTTTCCTCTGTGTATCCTAGCTTGGGAGCGACACACCCAAGCCTTAATAGGAGACATTATCCCTCACTACGAGTTCAAATAAATTAGAGACAAATCTCTTTCACCGAAATTTATTTATTTGTTATTAGTTGTGCAGCAACTGAAAATAACACTCTACTCGTAGTTGGGCATAACAACTTGCTAGTGGACCCGATCCACTTAATCTATTGTCTCCTCCCTTCTGCTTTCTTTCCTCTTCACTTTTCACATTTGTAGGGACCTGTAAGAACCATCAATCGATTCTAAGTGAATGAAATACACAATCCTGTCAAAAGGCGAATTATCCTTAAGAATTTGATTGTAATCAAACCCTCTTTCGTTCTTCCTAGCCTTCCCACATTTGAAAACGCATAATCCAAATTTTAACATCTCATCCAACGCTGAGATCAATTTAATAGAGATAAGTTTTGGGTGACCGTTGCCTCACAGCCTCCCTGGTGAGCGGTCCAACTGAAAGGTGTATGTTGTCAATCCTGTCAGACTAAGAAAGAGATATCATAATTATTATTATATTCGTTTGTCTAAAACAGAGATTTAATAATATTGTTTGCCTCCTTGATAACATTTAATTGAAAAAAAAAGAATTTTCCTCATTTGAAAAAAAAGGAATTGATTCTTTAATTGAATTTGTTTTTCACCTTTTCTCTCTTTTCCCTCTTCCTCATTAGAAGTGACAAAGTCTTCACATCTCTAGTCTACCTAGATACCCTGAGACCAACACAGTCATCACCACACTACACTAGTGGTTCAAAATCACTGACAAAACACTTAGTTGTCCCACCACACATAGGCTTCTACTCACACAGATCTGTATCAGTC
Organism: Onychostoma macrolepis; assembly: GCF_012432095.1. NCBI lineage: Eukaryota > Metazoa > Chordata > Actinopteri > Cypriniformes > Cyprinidae > Onychostoma > Onychostoma macrolepis. Next base: position 1,375,584 of record NC_081157.1, read on the forward strand.
TCTCTTCTCCCCAGCGTGCTAACATGCCGCAGACTGCAGCCCCCTTAGCCCAAGGGGAAGATGGGAACACTTGGCTGAGAGGCACGACAGACAGCCTCACCCCCAAGACCCTTGAACTGTTATTATTTTTAATAATAATCCTAATTCTGAGAAGATTTCTGACACAAGATTCGAGCCAGAACACCAACCACGAGGAGCTAGTCAAAATCACCAGCTCCTAAGCTATGCCTTCACAACCCAGCTGAAGCTCAGCGACAAGCACATCACCCATCTTCAAGAGGAGCTGACATGTGCTCAACGCCGCATAGACAAGCTGGAAGTGAAAGTTCAAGATCAACCCAAAGCACCCAACGAGAGGAGCAGGAAACAACGGAACAAGTTAAGGAGCTCCAAGCAGCCCTGACAGCAGCTCAGCTTGACCAACAACATGCAAAAGCTGCCCAGAAAGACCTGGTAAACAGACTCCAGTATGCCGAACAGCTACTAGAGAAAGCCAAGAATGACATCAGTAACAAGAATGCTGAAATCAGTACCCTGAAAGACCACCTTGAAAGGTATGGAACTGAAATGGACAATCTGACCCAACAACTAGACGATACCAACTATGAGCTCTATATGGTCAGAAAAGAACTCAAACATGCTTATGAGCAGAAACAAGAGCCAAGGCAAGAGAAACATCTCTCACCCTCACGACTGCTGAGCAGAGCCGAGTCCTACGTCCAAGAACTGGTACGCAACGAAAGAAGCGAAGGGCCACAACCCAAAACCTCACCTGCCTTCGCCACAGAAATCTTTCCTGTCAACGAAAGAAAACCTCCCATCCAAGCAGACCTTGGAGCTGCACTTGGGATGACCGTCAAAGACCTCGACAAGCTGTCTAAAAACCTCAGCAAGTTCAACCCGAACTCCACAGAGGGCCACACCATCGAGGCGCATCTGCAAGATATCAACTTTTATCTAGAAATGAGACCTCATGTGACTGACAGAGACAGGTTGTACCTCCTTAGAGCAACGTCCGGTCCCGAGGTACGAAACTTCCTAGATCGACAGCCCAGTCGAACGAAGTCAGACTACCAGCTACTTTGTGAGGTCCTGATTAAAGAATTTACAGACCCAGAGTCCAAACATGGACTGTTAACTGCCTTGGAAACCAAACAAGGTCGACAAGAGACTCCACAAGCTTACTACAACCGACTCCGACAAGCTTACTTTGGTGCACACAACGAACCTGACCTTGAAGAGGATGTGAACTTCAAAAGCCTCTTCCTAAAAAATCTGCACCCTGGAGTCAGTCACCATCTAGGCGTCATGGCCTGTCCGCGCTCCATGACCATCCAACAGTTGCGTGACCTAACATAGAAAGCCTACAACAAGCAGAAGATGGCCTCAAAGAAAGGTAACAAAACCTCCACACTCTTGAACTCTGTCACCAAAGACTCTAGCCTTGCACTGGACGATGCCCAGTTGAATCACGACACCAGAGTTTTCCATCAAGAGCACGGAGAACGTGACCCCCATGTCCACGACAGCTATCAGCCCAACCGCTGGAAAAATCCATGGGACAAGCCACGCTTCTCAAGAAACCCAAAAGATCAGACATCCAAAAGTAATCGCCTGACTCATCCAAGAGCAACTCGTGTGGGTAAGCGACAGCGAAACCCACCTCAGCACCACTCAGACGTGCACAGTGCTGAGTACGCACAAGAACAAGACAGCTTACCATCAGAAGACATGGAACAAGTCATGAAACAACTGAAAGAGTTCCTTCAAGATAAGCTGAACACGGATGACTACAAAATTGAATCATGCTCGCTGTGACCAGCGACAGAACGGAAGGCCGGCGATCACATGGTACACCACCATATCAGAGATGACAAACACCTGTTCAACAACCACCCAGAACGAGCAAGTCTCTCACGGCCAACTGTTGATGAAAACTGAGGTACCAGAGAACATCACCTCAGTCACCCATCACTCACTAACAAACTGGTAAATGAACTCCAACTCCAAGAACCACATTCCTGTCTGTGCAACAGCAATCACCAAAGCACAGAAGGTCAGAAAGTCTGCCACATCCAGAAGGCAGCACGAGAGGAATGCAACATAGGAGACGAAGTTTGCATCCCAGCTTCACACAGCCATGCCAAACTACCTCCGACTGTCTGCTAAAGAACTTCCTGCCTTTCTGGACTGACCCCCATTAGATCATGGACACGCCCTCATCCAAGCCAAGGATGCAGAGAGCCCGTCTTCACTGACATTCCCGAAAAGGGGGGAGACAACACAGACTGAAACAGATCTGACCACACCTACACTACACCAGTAACACACACAACATTACCTACACCCAGAGGTAACCACATCTACTGATAACACATTTAACAAACATATTCTTCCCACAAGTAGAATATCCAAATTTTAGCGTAACATAAAGTTACATACACCACCATGAAGGAACATGCAGCTATCCTCACCATAGTTAGAACACCTGACACTAAGTTAAGGTACATGACTCCTAGCTGCACATGACATCCTAGCTCAACAGTAGTTGCAAACCATGCTAGGAAAACCCACAGCAGCTTTGTTTTGTTTTGTTCTTCTTTACCTATCCTTTTCCTTCCCCTCTTTCTTTAGTAGGTGAAAACCTAGACACCCTGCAAGGGTCAAAGGTCTGATATTAGGATTGACTTACCACACCTAATATCCATAGCCACTCTAAACTGAATGGAAGCCAGAGAGCTCCATGCACGATAGGTCAATTCACTTTACCACAAATGATGTCACCAGAAACTAAAGGTGAACACTCTTAAGTTAAGACAACTTAGAAGAAACAAACAAATCTAATCACAAAATTTGATTGAAGAATCAACGTACTAAACTAAATTAGAACAACAATTTCCAAAATTGAACTAAACTATTCAGTTTACCGAACTAGATTGACCAATTGAATATAACCGCCTGTACCGAATAACCTGATGCCCTGCACCAGTACAGTAACTGTCATGGAGGTGTTGTTTGCTGTGTTTGTGTCTGCTTCTTCTGCCTCTGTTTATCCAGTGCTTGCCGATGTCTCCAACTCGACACATCGCCAATCAAGGGGGGTATGTAGCATCAGAACGAGTCAGACAAAACTAAGATTCGATCAGGACATCGAAACATGAGGAGCTGAAATTCCAGGAGAACAGGACAACGTCGTAAAGATTCCTATCTCCGACTTCTGGAGCAAGCCTAACCAACAAGCCTCTTCCAGAACAGCTTGCAACATTAAGACAAAAGAACATTTATTGATAAGTCCAACGCAGGAAGGAGATCGTCAAATTTGGGGTAAATAGTCAAGATTAATGGTCAAAGAGATGGCCATCACATGTGTTCCACAAGAGAAATCACAAGCTTCTTTAGATTGACTTTTCCCCCACACATACAAGACAAAGGCTGAGACTGAAATTCCTTTGTCCAAAGAACATGTCTTTTGGTCTCCACAGAACTATACAGAGACTTTCTTTTCATATGCACGTAAAATCATCCTAAAAGGACATTTCTAGGCATAACACTATATTATGTATGTAACCCACACATTAGATTATCATGTTTTAAGCACATATTATGTGTCTTTTAATAACTATTGAATGACTTTAAGGTTTATTCGTGTTTGGTATGTATGAGCTTGACAATTCTAGCTTGAAACGTTTCTTCCAACTGATTCTTTGTCAAATGTATCATATTCTGGTTATAGAAATCACATCCAAATTATACTTTGCAAGAGTGTGTAAAATTCAGACCATGTGACTGATAACATGCTGATTTATGATGGAAGGAACAACCCTAGCTAAGATAATAGTCTATCTAATTGGTCAAGACACCAGATGGGATGTGTCCAAAAGCCGAGTTTAAAACCTCAGGACACCATCAAATCTCCCCTTCTTCCCTTCTTCCCTTCTCCTCTTCTTCTTCTCGCCACCGCTTTGACGCTGTTTTAGCGCTCTTTGAGCGTGCTCTGGCCTACAGGCCAGTTGCTACTAACACCACGATGAGAGGAAAAACCACCTAGTCTCGTTACTCATTTTATTCTTTTACTTTAGTTTCTTTTCTTTCCGTTGAGTCTCGTGTTCAAAGTTAAGTTTGCCGCAAAGTCCAGCTCCGACTGCACCCGCTTCAAACTTCAACCAGCAACTGACTCCAAGACCATCCTCAGCCAACACCCAACCATTGGCTTCCCAAGACATCACTTCAAAGACTACTGAACTTCCAGCCAATCACCAACTCGGAAAACCCCTTTCCTGCAACGACGAAGACAGAAGGAATCCCTGTAACACAAGGCAACGCAAGTAAAACAACTCCAGATTCTAACTGAACTGGTGCATTTAATATATATTTTAGCCTCGTTGAAAAACTCAATGCGAGGGTTAATTAAGTGATTGATGGTTGTTCAGGTCTATGTGATAGCACATATTGCTATAAACTTGGGATTTCACATTCTCATTCTCTAAACTCATCCTTTCTCTCTTTTGCAACGTGTGAATGTGTGAATGCGTGTGTTCATGTGTTAGATTAGTTTATGTCTTAGGTTTATATAAATAAAGTCGTATTTATATTTAAAAGAGAAGTATCTTGTGTTTTGTGCTTACAAGTTAATGTCTTAATCTGCCGATCTTGTTACTGTGCTTATTAATAGTGTTTTTACTATATTTTGGATTTTAATATCCAGTGCAGAGTTGATGTTATACGGCTCGTTCAGTGAATCGCTGCCGACTCAGTGATCAGCCGCAGAACAGTGATTCTGTTCAAATTACCTATAAAATCATAAATGATTCCCTTTGAGCTAAATTAAAATTATATTTATGTATCAAACCCTACAATCAGTCTGAATATAATATACAAGTTTCACTTTTTGAATGGAATTAGTGAAATAAATCAACTTTTTGATGATATTCTAATTATATGACCAGCACCTGTATATTATCTTAATGCTTCATCCATCATGTGAGGAATATTTCTAATAACTTCTTATAAAAGTATTCATCATTCATACGAGACTGAAAATCGACATATAATTCATTTCAACTTCCTGCATTTGAAACAGTCTTTAACACGATACTACACACGACTATCTATTCAAAAGACAGTTATAAGGCAAAGATCAAAATAAAGCACACCACACATAACATAAAACACCAAGCGTAAAAGACATCAAACATGTTATTTGTTGATACACTTGCTCTAATAGCAATGGAAATAAATGATTGTCTTTAGAGATCCTCTATGTAAGTTGAGTTTCTTTTGTTGTAAGAGAAGCAAAAAGGCGTGTTCTTTCGGAATGCAGGAGAAGGGGAGATGTCCGAGGGGGTCATGAGAATGTCACATTGCGTAGGTCTGTTGAGCGTTTGCGTCAACATGTATCTGTCTTTTCTTGTTGATACCATCACTGAATTATGGTTAAACGGCCAGGAGATTCTTGTCCCGTCCTGGTTAAATTATGTTTAAGTGATAAGAAACAACAGTGTTCTGTTCGGTTCTTAAATCCATCCAGATGTTCTCCTCAAATTCATCATTGTTTTAGGGGTCTCATGACGATAAGGAGCGCATGGCAGGAAGCTAGTCAGACAATTGGCCGTTGTGTTGGTCATTTGTTAATTTTACGACTCGGTGTGGAGGGGTAAACTCCTTAGAATGTGCTGAGTTGAGATTACATGTGTGTCCTTTTCGACCAGGTTCTACAGCACTTGCTCGATGCTCGATGACAAAATAATAAAACCCACATGACAAAGAATCATGATAAAATCGTGAATTGTGAAATTTCTGAAAAAAGCGACCAGCCGGCAGAGGATTCTGCTTGCTCTTAAAGCCTTCCCCGAACAGCTATGTTTGCAAAACAAACAATGACATGTCCAAAAAGAATAACTAATTCTCAGTTTAGAGAATACTATCCATATGGTCTAGGTGTTCATAAGGCATATGCCTTAAATACGGGACAAACTGCATTCCTTATGGCTTTCATGTGGAAAGCTTTTTTGATGCCCTAAATACGGGACGATTCCGTATTATATGGAATGGTTGGCAACCCTATGTGACAGTGACTTCTTGTTCTTTGTGTTTTACGGCGGTTGACATACACACATGCCAAATGTTATTTAGAGGACTTTTTTGTTTGTTTTTTCCCATGTTGGTACTGTTTGGAGCATACATACAGTACATACACATACAGATGAACATACACACGCTCTCGACACCTGGTTTTATTATTATGTGGATCAATATTTTATGTTTGTTCGTTTGTTTGTTTTTGTTGCCAAATTGGTTCAGAACAGTTGTTGAATAAACAGCTGAACTGAACAATTATGCTTACCTATCTGTTTGACTCACAGTTTTATTGATCACTTAGATAGCATTGATTTAGAATGAAGTTGGTTCGATATGAAAAAAAAAAAAGCTTAGATGTACTAAACTACTTTTGCCATGTTGTTGTAGCTTAGCCTGCTACATTTCTCAGGGGGTAGCTTCAGTGTAGTGAAGCTTCATTTAATGTAGACTAACTGTTAGCTTAGCATACTACATTTTCCAAGTAGATTGCCCAATACTGTCAAGATGATAAAAACAAAATATGAAATGAGTTGAGTGATTACAGGTTATAGAATATAGTGCAAACAATCTTTTTTTAAGAATTCAGAAACAATGCAGAAAATACAATTTGTGACACAGATAAAACTTTAAATAATTTAAAATCTAAAAATAGAAATAAAAAATAAGTGATTATATTTAGCCACATAGTTTAGTTTGTTAATTTATATAGTTTGTATATAGATTTTTTAAATATTTAATGGCTCACCGAATTCTGTTTCTGTTGACTGTGATGATCCCATTTCTTATCTTCCCGTTTGTTTCCCTTGTATTCCCTGTAAATACTAAATGCCTGTATGATAAAGCAAGTTAGCCTATATAAATTTAATAGAGAGCCAAGAACTATGAGAATTGCTATGAATGTATTATTCTTGTTGTTCTTCTGTTGTTTACTTCCTCAAATGACAAAACAGTTGCTGATATAGTTTCACTTTCATGTGTCACCGGACAAGGAGGAGTTTGAGTATCTTAATATTGAATATCATTCTTTATTATTTAAAGTTATAACCCACGAATGTATTTCCCTTATTTTTTTTTAAATAATGTGAGAAGCAAAGAAAGCAATAATAATCTGGCTTAGTGTTAAAAATTTAACTATTTCAAAAAGTTATATAAATCAAACCAGGATATAAGTGCAATAAAAAGGCTGCTGGTTACTCTTTACAGATTCCCATCTGCTACTATAACTTTTTACAATATAACACAGACTTTACAGTGAACAAAATCCAAATTAATTACCAGAAACAAGTTTATTTTAATAGAGTACCATTTTTAATACAGTCTATCAATGCAGCACCTATTTATAACTTATAAGGTTCTTATAACTTATTAGGTCCCCGGCTCAAATTTTTGATTGTGCTAATATTTTTTCTGAAGATAGATAAACATGTATAGTGATGAAAGCCAAAATATTAAATGTCATAGATGAATATTTACTGACTAATCCACTATTTTGCAGAGGGGGGTCAAAATGTCAATTTTCACCTTAGATTCAGAGCCAAATTACAGGGGTGTCAAAATGACTTCAGAAAAACAGCAGCATTGTAATGTTATTTTTACCAAGAGATTGGTACGTCTGTTAGTAAAATCTGTTGACTTTAGCAATATTTGTTGCATTGTGTGCCAATGGTGACCATTCAAAAAGTGTCACGGTTCATGGGATCACGGCCTCATCTGTGCTGTGTGTGTGTGTGTGTGGGAGTGGGTGTGTCTGATTATCGCCACGGGCTAATCATTCCCAGGTGTGGCTCGTTGGCGGGGCTATATCAGATGTGCTAACCTCGTCTGTTTTGTCAGATCCTTGATGTTTGTCCTCGCGCTCCCGCTCACTCCGTGGCTCCAGTGTCTGGCTTTCGGGTTCGTCTTCACAATCCTTTCCTGGGATTCCGTCCTCGGTGAGCTGCCCATTGCATCCCTGCGCTACAGAGACTTCTCTGCTCATCAGCGAGGATTATCATTGACTCCCTGCTTGTGTGTCTTTGGGAATAATCAATAAACTGTTTGTTTTGCATCCGCTACTGAATCCTGTCTCTTTATCACGTGACAGAAGGATCTGACCTAACACTACTATGGATTCAGCGGAGGTTTCAGAACTGCAAGGTCTTTTTGCCTCTAACAACGCTCGTATGGATCGCCAGGACGAGCAAATGGTAGCTACCGGGCGTGCCGTGCAAGCGGTCGTAGCGCAGGTGTCCGAGCTCACCACCCAGTTGCAACTTTTAAGGGCGCCCACCGCCTGTTCCCCTGATTCCAGCAGACATCGCTCGTCAGCGTGAACCCCGACTACCCACGCCAGAGATGTACGGAGGCGAGCCAAATCTCTGTAGAGCCTTTCTAACTAAATGCTCTGTTCTTTTCCCTCCAGCCTCTGACGTTTGCTACGGAGGAGACCAAGGTGGCTTTGGTGTTGACATTGCTGACAGGGGAAGCAGCATTGTGGGGAACAGCGGTGTGGGAGAACCAACATCCCTGTTGTTCCTCGTTCCACGCCCTCCGGGAGGAGATGAGAAGAGTCTTCGATCGCGCAGCAACGGGCCGTGAGGCAGCTCGGCGATTAGCTGACCTCCAGCAAGGAGAGAGGACCGTCTCCTGTTATTCGATTGAATTTCGGACTCTAGCAGCAGAGAGTAAGTGGAACGAGGAGGCGCAGTGGGACATGTTCCGGCATGGGTTGGCTGATCGCATCCAGAGAGAAATATTCATGCTGGAGTTACCTCCTGATTTGGACGGACTCATAGATCTGGCACTGCGCGTGGACTCTCGCCTTCAGCAAGGTGGTCAGCGAGGTCGTCACCTGCGAGACGTAGCGTTTTTCGAATATTCTCCTACTAACTCCGATGATGCGATCAGTCATCCGCCAGGAGGCGAACCCATGCAGCTGGGGAGAGCTCGGCTTTCCTGGGAGGAGAAAGAACGTCGCAGGAGGCGTGGTCTATGTATTTACTGCGGAGCTGTGGGACATTTTCTCGCCGAGTGTCCCGTAAAAGGGCAAGCCCGACAACAATTCTGAGGATGCTGTCGGGTGGGATCTCTCTCAATAAAACCTCGGCTAATACTCTCCTCCCGGTAAGATTGCAATGGGCAGCAAGAAGTCAGGAGTGCAAGGCATTAGTGGACTCTGGGGCTGAAGGTAATTTTTTGGATTTTTCTTTTGCCAAACACCTTCAGATTCCCATTATCACCCTAAATCATAGGATTTTTGTCAAGGCTCTCAATGGACAATCACTGCCCTCTGTTACGCACTCCACCACTCCCATTACCCTCATCACTTCTGGCAATCACACTGAAAGGATTATTTTTTTTCTCACAGACTCACCCCTAGCACTAGTTGTGTTGGGCCATCCATGGCTCACCAAACACAGTCCCAGGGTTGATTGGGGCCAGAACTCTGTGTCCACTTGGAGCGAGTCATGTTATGCTTCTTGTCTTGTCAGTCAGTCAGACAGTCATATTTATTTATAAAGCACATTTAAAAACAACAGCTGTTGGCCAAAGTGCTGTACAAAATTAAAACATATACAAAATACAAGAATACACAAAACACAGCAACAGATAGTACACTACAGTTATGCCACAGTGCTCACTTGAAACCATGTGCAACAGTAAATAAATACGTTTTAAGAAGAGACTTAAAATCAGCGTATGTTGGAGCAGATCTTATATAAAATGGCAGATTGTTCCAAAGCTGTGGGGCAGCCACTGAAAAGGCACGGTCACCTTTCAATTTCAGGCGTGTCCTTGGAACAGTCAACTGAAGACTACTGGTTGATCGAAGTTCCCTAGAAGCACTACAGTAAAACAGGAGATCGGAGATATATGACGGAGCCAGTCCATGCAAACCTTTGTATACAAACAGTAATGTTTTAAAATGGATACGATATTTAACTGGGAGCCAGTGAAGAGAGATCAGCACTGGCGAAATATGTTCCCTCTTTCTTGTTCCAGTTAACAATCTAGCAGCAGCATTTTGAACAAGTTGAAGACGTGAAAGTAGGGACTGTGAAATACCCAAGTACAATCCATTACAATAGTCTAATCTGGATGAGATAAAAGCATGTATTACAGACTCCATGTCTCTTAATGTTAAGAATGACTTCATCTTTGCAATATTCTTTAGCTGATAAAAACAACTTCTAACCACAGCATTGATCTGTTTATCAAAAGTCAAAGCAGAGTCAAAAGTAACGCCTAAGTTTCTGACATGTGAATGAAGATTACCAGATAGAGGCCCCATTATACTGGCCACAACCTCTGTAGAAGCAGGGGAGCCAAAGAGTAGGACCTCGGTCTTAGACTCATTTAACTGGAGGAAGTTGGCAGACATCCACTGTTTAACATCTCTCAGACAATCAAATAAACACTGTAGACTGGAGACATCCTTTGGGTGCAAGGGAACATAACACTGAGTATCATCTGCGTAACAATGGTATGAGACATTGTGCTTCCTAAATATAGCATACAGAGGGAGCATGTACAGAGAAAATAGAACAGGACCCAAAATTGAGCCCTGTGGAACCCCATACAAAACCGGTGCACAAGATGAAGAATATTTGCCAGTCTCTACCAAGAAGGTTCGATCCTTTAAATAGGATACAAACCAACTTAAAACACAACCTTGGATCCCGATTTGCTGTAAGCGATTTAAAAGAATGCCATGATCGAGAGTGTCGAATGCCGTGCTAAGATCCAGCAAAATTAAAACCGCACAATTGCCAGAATCAACGATCAACAACAAGTCATTTAAAACTTTTAGCAATGCAGATTCTGTACTGTGTTGCGGTCTAAAACCAGACTGATATTTATCAAAATTACCATTTTCCTGTAGGAAAGAGGAAAGTTGATTAAAAACAACCTTCTCCAAAACTTTTGATAGAAACGGTAATTTAGAGATGGGACGGTAATTCTTAAAAACTGTTGGATCGAGATTTGTTTTTTTGAGTAGCGGCAGCACAATGGCATGCTTAAAATAAGATGGGACTTTTCCACTGATTAAACTGTTATTAATTATTGACAGTAAACTAGGAGTAATAGCGTCAAGTGTCTCTAATAAGAGACAAGGGGGGACAACATCCAAGGAACAAAGGGTGGGCTTCATTTTATGAATAATTTGCACCGAGTAACTATGAGACACTGGAGTAAATTCAGATAAATATGTAGAAATTGATGTGGACTGAGGAAGGTCCAGAGAGGAGGGAACAATACATGATCTTATATCATCGATCTTTTCAGTAAAAATCTTAAGAAAGTTTTCACAGGCCATAGGAGACGGATCTGGATATAAATTAGACATCGGATTTAACACACTATTAATGGTATTAAATAATATTTTTGGACTATGAGCATTTTTAGCAATGAGATCAGAAAAATAATTTGCCTTTGCAATCTTAACAGTTTTTTGATAGTGAATCATATACTCTTTGACGCAATCATATGATATTTGTAATTTATCCCTCTTCCACTTCCTTTCCGCTTTTCTCCATTTCTGTCTAATCGCCCTAGTTTCATCATTAAACCAGGGATGAACACGACTTTTAGTTTTTTCAATTTAAAAGGGCAACAACATCAAGTATATTTGAACATAGTCCATTAAACTTATTAACCAGCTCGTCAGGATTACCTCCAAGACAGTTAGACTCTAATTTGTAAGATATAGGGGAAGTAATATAAGCATCAGAAAATTGTTTAGATGTGGATGAGTTAAAAAAGCGAGTACACCGGTATGCCGAGGCACGGTGTAGTACAGGACTAGGGACAGCTGTGTTAAAAGTAATAGACTTATGATCAGACAAAAGGATTCCTCAATACCTACGTCACTAACTAAAAGGCCATAAGATAAAATTAAATCAAGTGTGTGCCCTTGGTTATGAGTAGGACCAACAACAGATTGTATGAGATTGAAGGTGTCAATAATTTGTAGAAACTCTTTAACCATAGGCTTCGAGGGACAGCAAACATGTATGTTAAAATCGCCCAATACCAAGAGCCTATCTGCATTGGGCACCACAGAGGATAAGAAATCTGAGAACTCACTTATAAAATCCTTATTGTACTTGGGGGGTCTATAAACAAGTATACATAATAGTGGATTACAGCCATCCATCTTAAATAACTGAACTTCAAAGCTAGAAAACAATTCTGAGGGGAGTAGACGGCATTTTAAATTATTTCTAAAGACAGTAGCTAAGCCCCCACCACGAGCGACTGACCTTTATCGTGTTAAAAAAGTTATAATCTTTGGGACAAACTTCAGAGAGTGGACCGAGTTCACCAGCCTTTAGCCACGTCTCAGTCATAAACAGGAAGTCCAACTCATTAGATACAATGTGTTCATTAATTGCAAATGTCTTGTTTGAAATCGATCTTACGTTTAGCAGCGCCATCCTCACTTCAGTGGAGTCCATTTCCTGATGAGTGGATTGATATGTTGTAGAATTATGTTGTTGTTGCTCCAACGACGAGTAGTCTTGTGTCTGCATGTTCTGCTGTGTCTTGTTCTCCGTTGCAGGATGAGGCGGTGAACCTGTCAAACGTGCCCGCAGAGTACCACGACCTGAAGGTGTTCAGTAAGTCCAGGGCTGCTTCTCTTCCTCCACACCGTCCCTATGACTGTGCTATAGACCTAGTTCCAGGTACGTCTCCGCCTAAGGGCAGGTTATACTCACTTTCTGTTCGGCGTGGCATGGAGGTGATCAGTTTGTGGCACTGCTGAGGTGGTATAGAAGCCCAGGTTGCTCTGATAGCGGCCTTCAGGTCATCTGCATTGTTGGGTCTGGTGTCTCTCATCTTCCTCTTGACAATAACCCATAGATTCTCTATGGGGTTCAGGTCTGGTGAGTTTGCTGGCCAGTCAAGCACAGTAACACCATGGTCATTTAACTAACTTTTGGTGCTTTTGGCAGTGTGGGCAGGTGCCAAATCCTGCTGGAAAATGAAATCAGCATCTTTAACACACTGCACGAACCAATGGCAGTGCAGTTTCACTGCGTGATTGAATAAGTCTTCAGTCAGAAGGAATAAAGGCTTTTCTCACAGCGTCTTTAGACAAGACGCAGTACAAAGTGGAGTATCGATAGGGAACCGAGGTTACTAAAGTAACGAGTATGTTTTTATTACATGCTCACTATTGCTTTGTCTGTTATTAAAGATAGTTTGATATGTATGGAGTTATTTATGCATTTTTGACCTAAATCACAGCAGCTTCCATCTGTGAGTAATGTAGGCTGTCAAACATACACAACTATTATCCAATCATAGCAGGGGCATTTACTTCTGAGTAATCCTCCACACCTATTCAAACAGAGCGTTTGGATGAGGGGGTCAAAACGCGACACAAAATAGCCTATTACTTCTAAATTATGATGCTTTTTGATGTAAAAATCTTGACAACATTATAAGTAGACCTCAGAGAACAGTACAAAATAATAAACAGAGGCAGTTACTTGATGCCTTTAAAACTAAACAAAATGAAGAGTTTGGTTCCAAAATGCGATAAACGCCATTAAAAAAAAAAAAAAAAAAAAAGAGTTTCTGCCAAAATCAGCATTGTATCTGGTCGGTATTGAAAAGTCAATTTTTAATTTTACGCAAAATGCAATATCTGCCGTGTTATTCTGTCATGTTTTCTCCCTTTTTTTAATCAAATTAATCAAAATGGATTTATAGTGTTTTGGAACCAAACTCTTCAAATGCAGTTCCGATTCTTTGGGCAACGGATTCAAGGACTTTCAGGTCTTTTTAAAGCTTTTATATAAAGCATCATTCTCTCACATAATAAATTGCATCTGTCATATGCTACACATATTGTCAGACTGTGTCTCCGCGTCCCGTGTTTCCCCTCCTCTCGTGTCCTTATTTGGAGTTCCTGTCCGTGTCCTAGTTTCGTGTTCATTAGTTAATTCGTCTCCAGTCCTGTGTCGTTAATTATCTCGTTTTCCCCAGTGTACTTGAGTCCTGTGCTCCCTCCAGTCAGTGTTTGGTGTTAAATGTCAGTAAATGTCATTGTACGTCAATGAATGTCTATATGTCAATCTTGAGTAAAATCCTTTGTTTTGTACTCCTCGTCTCCGCGACTCCCTGGATCCCCACGACTTTATGACAGAACACCGAACCGACACAGAAGAAGAGATGGAATTCGCCACTGCTGTTCTCGCCCTTGCCCGTCAGGATCTCCCGTTCTTTGAGTATGCGGTGGAGTTCGTTCGTCTCGCCGGGAGGATGCCGCTGGATGATGCGGCCGTCCTCCACCTGTTCAGGCTCGGGGTCTCGTACCACCGTCCCATGGACCTCCCAGACACCACAGAATTGTGCTGGCGGGAAGGGGTCTACCGGTGTCTGGGAAGTGTCCGATCCCGAGTCGGAACCAGGCCGCCGCCCACGGCTCTTCCTCCCTCGCCGCCGTCTGCGGCCCGTCCTAGCCCGCCGCCAGAGTGTATGGCAAGCCCGCCGGCAGAGAATACGGCATGCCCGCCAGTGCCTGCCCCTCGCAAGTGCCCGCCAGTGCCTGCCCCTTGCAAGTGTTCCCCAGTGTCTCGGCTGGTCCCGTCCAGCCCTCCTGAGTCTCCGCTGGTCCCGTCCAGCTCTGCGCTTCAAGAGCGCCCCCCCAGTGCCTGCGCCACGAAGGCGCCTCCAAGGGTCCGTGCTTCCAGAGCGCCCCCTAGAATCTGCGCTTCCAGAGCGCCCTCCGGTGCCTGCGCCACGAAGGTGCCTCCAAGAGTCTGCGCTTCCAGAGCGCCCCCTAGAATCTGCGCTTTCAGAACACCCTCCAGTGCCTGCGCCACGAAGGCGCCTCCAAGAGTCCGCGCTTCCAGAGCGCCCCCCAGTGCCAATGCCACGAAGGCGCCTCCCTACCTCCACGCTGCCAGAGCGCCCCCAAGTGTCTGCGCTTCCAGAGCGCCCCCAAGAGTCCGCGCTTCCAGAGCGCCCTCCAGTACCTGCGCCACGAAGGCGCCTCCTTATCTCCACGCTTCCAGAGCGCCTCCAAGAGTCCGCGCTTCCAGAGTGCCCCCAAGAGCCCGCGCTGCCCGAGCGCCGCCTAGAGCCCGCTATCCCAGGAGTCCAGAGTCCAGAGTCCCCTGGTCCACCCTGGAGGCCTCCAGAGCGCCCACCCCTCCTCCCCGTTGGATGTTGTACGGTCCTGTGTCATTAATTATCTCGTTTTCCCCAGTGTACTTAAGTCCTGTGCTCCCTCCAGTCAGTGTTCGGTGTTAAATGTCAGTAAATGTCATTGTACGTCAATGAATGTCTATATGTCAATCTTGAGTAAAATCCTTTGTTTTGTACTCCTCGTCTCCACGACTCCCTGGATTCCAACGACTTATGACACATATGGTGTAGCCTATGGTTTCAATACACTGTCCTGGCAAACCGTTTTGTCCTTGCAATGCAGTGTGTTATCTGTTTCACATAGGGTGTAACTACAATGACTATGATTTAAATACAATGTCCTGGCAAATCATTCTGTCCTTGCAATGCAGTGTGTTTTCTGTTTAACAGCATGTAACTCTACTTCAAGTTCAAGTTTTTTTAACTCAGAAGCACTGGCATTTCTGTTGCATAAGAAAAACATCAAAAAACATCAGCTCAGACCAATAAATGAGCACAGCGCAACACAAACAAACTTGTCCGAGCTCAGAACAGCTTTACTTGGGAACCAAAGTTGTTTTCGCAACACTGTTACTGAACTACACTGTGAGATCTAGTGGTTTGTCAGGACATTATGACAGCTTTATGCCTACTGTTCACTAATCATTTACACACTACAATGTCCTAACAAACCATTCCTGTCCTCGCAATGCAGTGTGTTTTCTGGTTCACAGCGTGTAACTCTACTCAAGTCTCTACATCAGCTTTCTATTTTCAACCAAAATTACACAATACCTGTTCTGAACTTGCTTCTGGTAGAGGTACTGAAATCTCAGTAACGGCATCTGTGTTCATCTGTAAAAGAGTACATGAATTCTGATGTCAAATATTTGCACGAGCTAAAGAAACTCCAAGACCAAATCTAGTCTGCTTGTGACCACAAATTGAAATGACTTCTTTAACATGACCCTTGACTGTCCATTAAGTTTCTATTTTAACTTTCTATAGTTAAGATGTAATATGAACACAGTTGGAAAAATCATTATTATATATAATCATTAATATGAACATTATTATATTTTTATATTTAGTAATTTATTTAAAAAAATAGAGAACAAGCATAACTCACATCTTTACCTGACAAATTAAAATGGTTTGAATAAACATTACTTTAAAAAAAACATATATATTTTAGGCATACTACAAATACAGAAAACTACAAACTTGCATACAGGAAACACTGCAATTCTAAGCTATGTGAGCATTTAAAAAAACAAAGTCTACATACAATAGATTAATGTAAGACAGTTGGGTCAGATTTAGCCTGTTGGCCTTCAATTAGAAAGTCTTGACCTAATCTCTAAGGATTATAATGATTTGTCTAGCTTCATTCGTTAATACTATGACCTTCTTTATGTCAAAGGATCAAGAAAAATTTGATTTCTCCGTTCATGTCCTCTTGACCATATCAGTTTAACAGGGTTTCAGCAGGTATTATGAAGGTAAATGTAAGACCAAGTAAAGTAAATTTAATGAATAATTCGAAGGGAACACAATACATCAATGTGTTCTCTAAATGTAAATATATAGGGTGATTGAGTTGTATTAGCAGCACCTCGATGTTTGGAGAAAAAAAAAAAAACTCCATACCAATCTCCATTAATTTTTAATTTAAAAAATAGCTTAAGGGTTGAATAACTCCACTCCCAAACACTAGAATATGAAAATAACTTTTAGTGTACCTTTCAATCATAATGTAAAAAAGTTATATTGTTCATCAGTATTTTGACTTGTTTTCCAATCCAAATGTCTGTAACACTTCATAACAACTTTCATTAATAAATCAATAACATTTTATAACGCTTAGCAGATCATTAGTTAATATTAAAAGAGTTAGAAATTTGAGATAATGTGCTTGTTCATGTTCACTAATGTAATTATTAAACATTACCTAATGATCAACAGATCATTTCACTTAAATTGTTTACAAATGTCATTAAACTTTAAATTCATAATACACTTTAAAAAAAAACAGAAATTACACAGATTACGTTTATTTGTTGATGTACTTTCGAAAGCTAACAAATGTATGAGGCGCCACGTAGGATTTAAATCAAACTTCGCTTATCAATACATACATAAAACACGTGCATATACACCTATAAATTACTAGCATATACATGTATACTATTAGATGTTCAAAATATATATATGAAATACACGTGCACACTAATATGAAATCCATACCAATACATATTATGTTAGTAACGAATGCATATACACTTGTGAATAACTTGCGTATACATATAAACTTGACGCATGCATACACCTATAGACACTCGCTTATACATATAAACTCGCTGCATGCACACACACCTATTGTTGGGCTTCTATACCGGTTAAAAGATCCAAAAATTCATAATTCACATCTTCATCATCCATAAGTACCTTGTAAATAGCGAATGCATAATTACCTCTTATCTGGATGGATGTTGTTAGAAGTTCTGGATGCTTTCCTGCCGGTGACCGTCCTGGCTCAGTCAAGTTCGTACCTCTTGAAGCTCGATTAGGTTGTATTCAGGTTCAGATAACAAGTTATTACTATTAATTAATCACTCAGAGACTTGTTTAAAAAGGTTAACGAATCACCAAAGCATTGGTTTCGTTTTATTAAAAACAAATAACTCATAAGCAAATAATCAAAAAATAACAGCGAGTAGTCTTCACCACGAAAAGTCGGCCCTGACAAAAAGTCTAACAAGCATTTATATAGTTTTCTCTGTTACTAATTGTAACTGCCTTCTCCATCTCAGGCAGGAAGCATGACCTTTTAAGTCAGGGTCTGTACCAAGTAATGTCAAAAGTTCAAAAGGAAATATTACCATATCTCTAGATAGCGCAGGTGTCTGGTTCTATTTTAAACTATAGGAAAAATTGTGACACCTTTTAAAACATAAGCTGTGACGAGTCGGTTGCCCTCCCCCTTTTCCTCATCACCACCCCGTCCCTTATTCGCCGCCCCTTCACCAGGCTCCTGACGGGAGTGGGTGTGTGAGAGAGGAGGGGCGTAGGAACAACGTGGGCTGGCGGCGTGTGATGAGGCACTGCTGGACTGAATGAAGCCTCATCACCGCCGCTGTTTAAATGCCGAGCGCGCCTCTCCTCGAGAGACCGGTCTCTTCCCCCGTGCATGCACGCTGGTGTCCTCGTGGGTCCAGGAAGGGTGCGTTGAGGGACGTCGCGCCACCAGAGATGTGAGCTGCAGGGTCCAGAGCCAGGTGAAAGCTGCACCCGTATTACGGCCGACGGGCCAGGATGCCGGGCCGTTCAAGTCCCGCCCAAAGGCCGAGGAAGAAGAGGAAGAGCCGCCGCTCAGAAGAAGCCGCCGCCCCTCGTAACCGGACCAGAGCGGGAGCGCGTGCGGCCACCAGACTCCGCCCCTTCCTTGGACCCCTCCTTTCCTGAACACTGCCCTCCTTCACGAGCCCCGCAGCACAACGAGGACACTAGATCCCCCCGTTTCGTTTGGACACTTCTTTCCCCTGGACACTTTATTTTATATTTTATTTGTTTAATAAAAGCCTCTCCGAGGCCTGACGCCACACCCACTGTGTCTGTCGTTGGCTCCTCCCGTCACAAAGCAATACATAAGCATATATGTCTAAACCACAATATAACACCTCTAACAAGTGTTATGAGCATCTTATGCCACGGTTAGCTAGAAATTCCATCTCGCATATCTTTGCAAGATGCATCCTCTTGCTTTTAACCGTTATGTTACAAAATAAGCACAGCAACTACATAACCGTTAGACATACACAGTTATCATCATCTACGGTTTCAACATAGGATATATTTATACACAGCTTTCAACAGTCCTATTTTTATAACAGGAGTCTAAAGGTTCACTGTCTCTAAATCATTTGTCAACTTTTGCAGTTCAGTTGAAAAATCATATAACTCAATCATTTCCTTTATCAATTTCATTATTCTCTTATTCGTTGTTTCTTGTTTTCTCATCAGTCTCAACAATGCCTTCATTTTGAAGATGATCTTCTGGTCTTCTCGCTCTCTCTTGGGCCCGTCTGCGCCGTTCCTTCTTCTCCTGTTTCTTGACCTCTCTACTCCAGCCTTTTTGTATCCCTTGAACTAAAAAATCGTCAAAATCAATTTCTATCTTATCTGATCTCTTCTTCACGGTCCTGTTAGGGAATTGGTCGGGAAATTGCATATTAGATGAATTAGAGACTGACTTAACACTATACATACTCGCATATACATATAAACTTGATCCATGCCTATACACCTATAAACACTCGCACATACATATAAACTCGATGCGCGCACACACACATAAAACACTCGCGCAAACATACAAAATAAAATCCACAAACGTATACAGTTCCGATAAGAAAGACGCATGCTTTAGTTGTGTATATACGTATATGCAAGTGATTTCATATGTGGATGTGCGTGAACTTTTCAGTGTAAACGGAAGGCATTTCTGCAAGGAAGCAGCGGCACTTCCGGCGGCATCTGCAGATGCCGGGACATTTGAAAATGCTTAACATGGCTTAATGCATTAAAACAGTGTTTTTAAAAGACCAAACTCAATAAAACTTTAATTATTAATAAAGAATACAAACTTTATTATTAATAAAGCATACGATGTACATATACGCGTAAAGCCTTTTCCTCCCATAATACACTTAAACTGGTTTAAGGCTTCAGTTTATGGGCGTCAGAAGCAAAATAAATGTGGGTGGGCTCCCCCAGAAAAAAAAATTACTGCAGTATATGCCATTTTCTGTAGTCTGGTGCCTTGTAAATAATGGAGTGTCTACACAAAGTGCAAATAGGCTGCCTTGTCGGCCGGGGTTATTTACCTCTGCTCACTATTGTAACAATATTACAAAAGACTACGCAATTCCAGTGGCGTAAGTGGTAAAGCATGTACCACAGCGTTTTTGATGCGAGAGACCCGAGTTCGCATCCGCCTTTTACCGAAATCGTTCGTCTCCCTTTTCACATCTCTTATTACATCGGAAAGGCATTTGTTTTCAATAAAAATAAAGATAAAGGAAATAATCTAAAAGTTTAAATAAAGTATCGGGTAGGGTTAGGTGTATCTGAGCAGCAGGTACGTTCAGATGCTTTGTTTACTTTGCTGTGTCTCGGTAGTGCAGCAGGCGCGAGTAACTGGTGAAAACACGGAATGGAGTTTCATTTATATGGACTCTGAATGAGCCAAGTGCAATAGATTTGAGGAAGCAGCAGTGTTCAAGGCTGTAGCTAAATGAAGTTTAATTTATTAGGGCATTCGTCATGTCACGTGGAATGGATTTCACTGACGGCTCTCTGAAAAGTGCACTGACATATTCGCTGAATTAGAATCGGTCTTCAAAAGTGGGTGGGTACTGTCCCACCCACATACAATGGTTCCGACGCCCATAAACACATTATTAATAAAATCAAACTATGTACAATGTTATTGCGTTTGATTTTAATGCATTAAGCCACTCCTTTTAAAATGTCCCGGCATCTGGAGATTTGCCTAGTGGGCAAACTGACTGAATATATTTGAATATATTTTGCCAATATCTCACCTTAGACAATACTTCCAATATTTCCCTTACTGTACGTACAGTACACAATAATTTTACATGAAAAATTGGACTTACATTTATTATTTAAATAATTGTGTACTGTACATCTATGAAGGGATGTATTGGCAAAAAACTCACTGTAAATCACTATATAAGTAATACAAGCTTTACAGTTTGACAATGTGTTATTTTAAAAGTAATTTTAATTAAAAATACATCGGACATTTTAACCCGGTCAGTGGAATTGTCAGACTGTTCCTTAACCATCAAGCACAAAAGCGCTTCAAAACTTTCTCCAGTTTAAATTTACAGCTACAATATACGTTTTTAAATATTTTTTCATGTCATTAAATATTTTTTTATGATATTATTATTTTTTTCCAAAACTGCCAAGCTCAATACACCCATTATTAATAAATCATACTATACTGTACATAGTTTGATTTTATTAATAATGTGTTTACTGAGTTTGGCATTTTAAAAACACTGTCTTAAGGCATTAAGCCAGGTT
Source organism: Onychostoma macrolepis (assembly GCF_012432095.1). Taxonomy (NCBI): domain Eukaryota; kingdom Metazoa; phylum Chordata; class Actinopteri; order Cypriniformes; family Cyprinidae; genus Onychostoma; species Onychostoma macrolepis. The sequence goes on from NC_081157.1 coordinate 1,396,896, forward strand.
AAGCATATTATGGGAGGAAAAGGCTTTACGCGTAATTAAACGCGTTACGTTCTTATTCTGGACTCATCTGCTTGTCTATACATCGTATGCTTTATTAATAATGTGTTTATTGAGTTTGGTCTTTTAAAAACATGCATTAAGCCATGTTAAGCATTTTCAAATGTCCCGGCATCTGGAGATGCCGCCGGAAGTGCCGCTGCTTCCTTTTACACTGAAATGCCTTCCGTTTGCACTGAAAAGTTCACGCACATCCACATATGAAATCACTTGCACATCCACATATGAAATCACTTGCATATACTTATATACACAACTAAAGCATGCGTCTTTCTTATCGGAACTGTATACGTTTGTGGATTTTATTTTGTATGTTTGCGCGAGTGTTTTATGGGTGTGTGCGCGCATTGAGTTTATATGTATGTGCGAGTGTTTATAAGTGTATATGCATGGATCAAGTTTATATGTATATGCGAGTATGTATAGGTGTCTGCATGCAGCGAGTTTATATTGTTAAGGAAAATGAGCAATTGTCCTATTGCAAGTTTGCCTTTTTTCTTTAATACCTTTTTATTGTAACTACAAGTTATTATATGTGTTTGTTTATTAAGAAAGACACCACACATGTTATTGTATTCATTTTATTGAAAATGGTTTATCAAGAAATATACCACAACATGTTATTGTATTTGTTTTATTGAAAGTAGTTTATAAAGAAAGACACAACACATGGTATTGTATTAAGCATTTATTAAGAAAGTGTTATAGCATATATCAATAGGAAGATAGTCAGGAAAGAAATATGTATTAGCCAGAGCTTTAAGGAAAGGAGTGTTACCATGTTGCAGACGCAGCGAAGGAGACATCTTAGAAGGTCCCGGAGAAGAAAAATGAGAAAATGGAGGACTTTATATAGGAGTCTTCTGAGGGAAATTCAGGGAAATTCCAAAGACCTCATGAGTCAAGACATTGGAATCCACCTGCTGTCTATAAAGGACTGAAGTACGATGAAGAGAATCAGATGCTGGTTCTGTATGACAGCTTCTCCGGTGCCGGCGGCCTTGCCAGAGATGCCTCAAGAAAAACGAGCTTGCAAACCTTAGTTTTTGTTTCTGTTTTTATATTTTATTTGTAATGTATTTAACCTATATACAATAAAATTATATTTAATTATAACTAAGAAGCTCGCCTGCCTGAAGAGTCTGATTTATAGACTTGAGCAAGAACAGACCACGGAGAAGTCTTCTGAGACCTATTTTGTGAGTATGAAATTTCAATGCTTATAGGATAGGACAGATTCGACTTTCTTTACCTTACCTGAGAATAAATAAAATAAGGTAGAAGGTGTATAGAATTTAGCACTGCAAAACAATATGTATGTGCGTGTGTTGTTGTGGGTGTATATGCATGGATCGAGTTTATATGTATAAGCGAGTGTCTATAGGTGTATGCATGCGTCAAGTTTATATGTATACGCAAGTTATTCACAAGTGTATATGCATTCGTTACTAACATAATATGTATTGGTATGGATTTCATATTAGTGTGCATGTGTATTTCATATATATATTTTGAACATCCAATAGTATACATGTATATGCGGGTAATTTATAGGTGTATATGCACGTGTTTTATGTATTGATAAGTGAAGTTTGATTTATCCTATGTGGCGCCTCATACAAATGTCATTAAACTTCAGTTCACATACTACCTAATGCTCTTTTTACATTTTCAAATGTTGTGAAAAAACTAGCTGAATTAGTTCATTTAAGCACTTCACTAACTATTGTTGTATTATGCTACTATGTTAACATGACATAGTAACATTTGATTATTACAATAATCAAACTGAACCCTGTACACCATTGACCCCTCAGGGTTGTACATTAACAAAAGCTTTTAATTATTGAATAACATGTTAAAACCCTTTGTAGAATTTTTTAAAAAGTGTATGATCATATGAATTGAAAGTTGAATGCCATTTGTAAGCATTTTAATTTACGTTAAATAAATAATCTGTTAATTATTAAGAAATGTTAAAATAGTTTATTAGTAAACATTAACAAGCACATTACCTCACGTTTCTAGCTATTTGAATATTAACTAAGGATCTATTAAGCACTGCATAATGTTTGTTAATGATTTATTAAAGTTATCATAAAGTGTTACACTAATGTCTAGGGATTCTTAAATCAAGATACATTACTTAAGATAAGAAGTCTTGCTTTTGAGAAATTGATCAAAATTAAGCAAGTTTAAAACAGAAACATGTATCTGCCAACAGGCTAAGAAAAATCAACTATTTGCATACCCTATTTACAGATATTTGTTCTTGCTTTAAGCATAAACTCATCTTTTTATTCTTCATGCTGCAACTCACAATAAGTGTATCTTGATTTAAAGATGTTTAGATATTTGTTATAAAAAACATGTCCATGCTTTGTTGCATATTGGGGGGAAAACATCTTTTTACCTGGGTTCTCCATGGCCAGTCTGATGTTCCGTAATTATATGTTAATTCTTGCCCAGGTAAAATATCAGCAATTGCAAAAAGGCATAAGTGCGGGTGGTTATTGACAGCTATAATCTTAAATTTGCAGTTGGGTTTTTTGTGATCATCATTGACCAGTCTGCCCAGGCTGCCGTCCTCCTCAGGTGCATCCATACTGCAAAAAAAGGTGCATATTATTATACAACCAAAGAAATAACATGACCAACGGCATGAATGAAGATGAACATGTTTGAACTTCATCCTCTGGACAAAGAAACAAAAATTTATCCTAGATCTATTGACCACTTACATATGAGAATGCATTATCAATATGTTACAATCAGTGATAAAGGTTAATTACCAACACATCTGTCCTCTCCACTGGAAATCAAAAAGAAATACTTTAGAGGATTCCTTATACTGTTTTCCTCTCACATCTCCCTGTTCCTGTGTAAGCAGTTTCCCATGATACTCCAGCACGAAATCCCCTTTCCAAATAACCTGTTTTGTAAATACTCCTCGTCCTAATGGATAAAAGAACAGATTAAGAGCCACCTCGATTTCTCTTTTGTCTCCATTTTACCATTTTAACATTCACACTTTTGCATGTTTTACAACCACCAACAAAATGAATAGCACGCTGTATAATACATGTACCATTATTTTTTTAGAAATGACCACATTCATATTTCCAAACTTGTCGTCTGACGTGTCTCGGTCACAAAAGTGCTGTAGGACTGATTTGTCAGGTTTGTATGATTAATTTATTCAAATGTTTATAAACTTGTTAACTAGATTGTGAAATATCTGATATTCCACTTCTCGAATAAGTATAAGTTGCGATTTAAGTACTTCTAAAAATGATCATGTTAGTTGACGTAAATGAAAGAGAACTACTGCATGTTTACCATGAATAAAATGCATCATCAAATTATGTTTGAACGGTTATTTTGATTATTACTGGCACTTCCACAGGCATCAGTGTGTATAAATATTGTTTTTACTATATATGGTTATTTAAATGTCTGAAACATAAACATTATGTTGTTGAAAACATAGAACAGTTGTGATTTATGACAAGTATTGTGCAGGTCTGTCTTTGGCTGAGTGCCAGTCAAAGGCGGGAAAGCAGATTTTAATATAGTAGTTGATAATGTCATCTACATAACTTTCGATTCACACCAGTGTGATTGAACGGTCCAGGGACCAGTCTAGAGTGATGATAACAAGTGTGATTGAATGTGTACATGATTCTGAGACATTACAAAACACTTAGTCAGTGCAGCGTATGGAATAGTGTACCTTTGAACTTGTTAATGAGCCGCTGCTCAAGGTACGGCTTGTCGGTTCTTGATTTTATGTGTGCCTCTGCATCACATACAGGCTTAAGCCTGCGTCGTCTAGAAACATTCTCCATTTCTAGCTGCAGAAATTAAAATATAGTATTAAAAACACAGAATGATGCACAGAACATTTGTAAATACATACATCTGTAATATGCTGCACCATCCATACAGTGGATATACACAGTTCAGTTGAATTTTACAAGAACGCCCCAACACTCAGACTACCTCAGGAGGTGGTGCGAGTACAGTTTACTCCAGGATTTTAGTGCAGTTCACTTAAAACACACACTGGGGGAAAAAAGCACTCTGTGTACATATTCATTTTACGTAAACAGCATCTGAAAACCTCTATGGACGGCTGTACTGTACAGTAAGGTTGACATGAGAAAGTCAGAACAATTAATTTCATGATGGTTTACATAAGTGCTTTTAGTCCTTTTTTGTTTTATTCTGTTATTCAGACCTTAACATTTAATTAAATGTTGCACGACGTGAGGATAGTTATATGTTCTATAAACAATGATATAAAAGTAATGTCTAAGAAAGTTTAGACCAATCTTTACTGTGAAGTAGCCTACTCTGTTTGCAAATACCTGCTCAAACATGTTTATAATAAGCTTAACAATAATAATTTAGTTTCTCAGTTATAAAATGTTGTTTTTGTATTGTATGATAATACATGCATGTGTGCATCTATGTTATAAAATCACGTGGTCAATATTGGAGATTGCTAATGTAATAATATAGTTGCTCCTGATAAGACTATCAACATGCTCACTAATTTATTTATTAATTTTAGTGGGGGGTGGGGGAGGGTTGCTTTATTTATTTTGAATTGTAACAATATGTAGGCCTATATATTATAATAAATATAATGTACTGTTTTTGCTGTACTTTGGATCAAATAAATGAGCTGAAGACACTTCTTAAAAAAAAAAAAAACATTACAAATCTTACTGTTTAAATAATTTGACTGGTAGTGTATGTATTGTCACCATGTTTGTCACCATGTATGTATTGTCACCATGTTTGTCACCATGTTCATACAAGATGGCGCCGCAGATGGCAGCCATGGTTTGTCGCTGCTTGGTACTTGTTCTTTTTTTGTTTGTTTGTCCTGTCTTAAGCAACTTTTTCCCGATCAGCTTTACTAGAAACTAACTCCTGGACATCAGAAACGGCACACCAAACAACTTTCTGCCTACATTTGAGCATTCAGACCTTTTACTGGACATTTTAATCGGAGGAGCTGCGTTCCTATACAAGCGCTCCAGGCGACCCAGGCGAGGGAAGCGCGCCGGCGCGCTCGTGAAACTCCGACAGCGGGGGTTTAGGACGCCGCTGCCGAGCATTCATCTGGCGAATCTCCGCTCCCTGGCAAATAAATCAGGCGAACTACAACTCCTCACCCGCACAAACAAGGACTTTTAAACTCCGCTGCGCTTTGCTTCACGGAAACCTGGCTGAACGGAGCCATCCCGGACAGCGCTTCATCTAACGGGCTTCCAGCTCTTCAGAGCAGACCGCGTCACAGAGTCCTCGGGAAAACGAGGCGGTGGATTATGTTTTATATCAACGAAGGCTGGTGTACAGACGTGACAGTTTTAAAGAAGATGTGCTGGCCAAATTTGGAAGCTCTCTTTATTAACTGCAAGCCTTTTTATTCACCGCGGAGTTTTCCTCGTTTATTCTGGTGAGTGTGTACATTCCTCCTGACGCTGCGTGAGCGCGCGCTAGAACTGCTGGCCGATCAAATCACACACACTGAGCAGCGTTATCCGGACTCTTTCATTATCATTCTCGGTGATTTTAATAAAGCTAATCTCACCCGTGAACTGCCTAAATATAGACAGCACATCACATGCCCCACCAGAGACAGAAATATACTGGACCACTGCTACACTGTCTTAAAGGATGCATATCACTCTGTTCCCTGCTGCGCTGGGACTCTCTGATCACTGTTTGGTTCATCTCCTACCAGCCTACAGGCAGAAACTCAAATCTGCTAAGCCTGTAGTAAAACTGTAAAGAGATGGACTTCTGAAGCAGAGCAGGTTTTACAGGCCTGCTTGAACTTACTGATTGGAGTGTTTTTGAGGCTGCAGCTACTGATCTGGACGAGCTCACTGACACCGTGACGTCCTACATCAGTTTCTGTGAGGACATGTGTGTACCCACCAGGACTTATTTAACATTTAACAATGACAAACCTTGGTTCAGTGCAAAACTCAAACAGCTTCGCCAGGCCAAAGAGGATGCCTACAGGAGTGGGGACAAAGCCTTGTACAAACAGGCCAAATACACACTGAATAGGGAGATAAGAGTAGCAAAATTAAACTACTCTGGAAAGCTAAAAAAACAGCTTTCAAGCAATGACTCTACATCAGTGTGGAAAGGCCTGAAAGCCATCACCAGCTACAAGAGCCCATCCCCCAGCACTGAGGCCAATCAACAACTGGCTGAAGAGCTGAACGAGTTTTACTGCAGGTTTGAAAAGACTGGTCTGACACCCCACACCCTCTCCGACTGTCTCACAGCACAGCCATTCACACCCTCACCCTCCCTCCCCCCTACTGTTTCTCAGCCTGTACTCAAGATCTGTGAAGATGATGTATGCAAAGTCTTCAGAAAGCAGAAGATAAGGAAAGCCAAAGGCCCAGACGGTGTCTCTCCAGCCTGCCTCAAAGCCTGTGCTGTCCAGCTATCATCCATCTTCACATTGATCTTCAACAGATCACTGGAGCTGTGTGAAGTCCCTCCTGCTTCAAAGGTTCCACCATCATCCCTGTACCCAAGAAACCAAAAATCACAGGACTTAATGACTACAGACCTGTTGCCTTAACGTCTGTGGTCATGAAGTCATTTGAGAGACTGGTGTTGGCCCACCTGAAGGACATTACTGGACCCTTGCTGGACCCCTACAGTTTGCTTACCGAGCAAACAGATCTGTGGATGATGCAGTTAATATGGGACTGCACTACATCCTGCAACATCTGGACAAACCAGGGACTTATGCAAGGATCTTGTTTGTGGACTTCAGCCCGCTTTCAACACCATCATCCCAGACACCCTTCAGAACAAACTGACTCAGCTCTCTGTACCCACCTCCATCTGTCAGTGGATTACCAGCTTCCTGACAGACAGACAGCAGCTAGTGAGGCTGGGAAAACTCTCATCCAGCACCCGCACCATCAGCACTGGAGCTCCTCAGGGCTGCGTTCTCTCCCCACTGCTCTTCTCCCTCTACACAAATGACTGCATATCTAAAGACCCCTCTGTCAAACTCCTGAAGTTTGCAGATGACACCACAGTCATCGGCCTCATCCAGGACGGCGACGAGTCTGCTTACAGACAAGAGGTTGAGCAGCTGGCTGTCTGGTGCAGTCACAACAACCTGGAGCTGAACACGCTCAAAACTGTGGAGATGATAGTGGACTTCAGGAGAAACCCTCCTCTCCCCCACTCACCATCATGAACAGCACTGTGGCTGCAGTGGAGTCATTCAGGTTCCTGGGCACCACCATCTCTCAGGACCTGAAGTGGGACAATCACATTGACTCCATCGTGAAAAAGGCCCAGCAGAGGTTGTACTTCCTTCGTCAGCTGAAAAGTTCAACCTGCCACAGGAGCTGCTGAAACAGTTTTATTCAGCTGTTACTGAGTCGGTTCTGTGCTCCTCTATAACTGTCTGGTTTGGGTCAGCCAGCAAATCAGATTTAAGAAGACTTCAACGGACTGTTAGGACAGCAGAAAAGATCATTGGTGTGCACCTGCCCAGCCTTCAGGACTTGTACAACTCCAGAGTGAAGAAACGGGCAGGTAACATCATCAAAGACCCCTCTCACCCCGGACACAACTTGTTTGCACTTCTCCTTCAGGCAGACGCTACAGATCTCTGTGCACTAGAACATCTAGGCATAAAACAGTTTTTCCCCATGCCATCTCCAGCTTAAATAGCTAACACGTGGATCATTACCTGTGTTCTGTAATTCATTCTGTAATTCATTCTCCATCTTTAATTATTGCCTCCTCTCAAGTATAATGTAAATACACATACATATGTTTATCTATACAGCTGTATATAGAGTAAATAATGCACAAATCTGTACATAAATCTACTGTTCCAGATTCATACTTATTATTATTAGGATTATTATCCATTGTTAAGTCTTACTATTTAAATGTTTTTCTGTTCTCATGTCAGATGTGTATTTATGTATGTATGTATGTATGTACCAGGAGCACCTTAAAACCACAACAAATTCCTCGTGTGTTTACGCACACCTGGCGAATAAAGCTAATTCTGATTCTGATTCTGATTCTGATGTTTGCTTTATCTTTGTCCGTTCATTGTGTTGCTCACGTCTGTTTTGTGTTTTCTCATGCAGTTTCTGCTGTCTCCTGTTTTCCTGGGTTCCAGTTTCCTGCCACTGTTTAGGATATTTTGGATATTGCACCCACTATGTCTTGACTCTTCTGTTGTTTGTTTATTTGTTTGTTTGTTCCTAATAAACTGTTTAACTGCACTCGCAAGTGAATCTCAAGTTATTTTATGTGATAGTTATATGTATACACATTTCTTTTTTCCTCACATTCTTTCTTGTAACTCTTCTCTCAGTCAGACACCTGACTGAATGGCTCATTATGGAGCTCATTATGCGGGCCTTTGTCTTCTCAGGTGTGAGTCACGCCCTCTCGCATAGAGCCTTTCCACTCAAAAAGTGACTTAGAAAATTTAAATCAATATATTGTTTTCTCTGAATGAGTGAGTTAGATTATTTTTAGATCATTTTGAAGCAAATATTCTAGGCTACAAGATCCAGTTCTCAAAAGTCTTGTGAACAAATGTTCTGTATGTGTTTTATGGCCTTATTTCAGTTACTTTAAAATTTTAGTTGTTTTCAAACCATGCATAAACGTTGTTTTCTCAAAAACACAATCTTGTACGTACATGCTGCTCACATATTATTGTAGCCCAGTTTGTGCTGAATACAGTGTTTTTAGACTTTAGCCATTAAAATGTTTATAAGCAACTGAAAAAAGCACAAATGTCAGGGCATGTCAAAACTTCTCCGGGGCCCCAAAACACCCTCGGACCCCAGAGGGTTAAGTAATATTCTAATTTTCTGAGATACTGAATTTGGGATTTTCCTTAGTTGTCAGTTATAATCATCAAAATTAAAAGAAATAAATTTGAAATATATCAGTCTGAATATAATATACAAGTTTCACTTTTTGAATGGAATTAGTGAAATAAATCAACTTTTTGATGATATTCTAATTATATGACCAGCACCTGTATGTATATATGTAAAAATAAATAAATATGTACAGTGCCCTCCAATAACATTGGCACCCTTGGTAAATATGAGCAAAGGTGGCTGTGGAAATAAATCTGCATTGTTTATCCTTTTGATCTTTCATTTAAAAAAATTCACAAAATTTTAACCTCTCACTGAAGTAAAACAACTGAAAGTGTGTGTGGGGGGATCTCATTGTGAAATAAATACTTTCTCTAGTTCATGTTGGCCACAATTATTGGCACCCAATTATTGCAACGTATTTTTCCCAAGATAACAGCTCTGAGTTTTCCCCTGTAATGCCTGATGAGTTTGGAGAACACCTGAGAAGAGATCAGAGACCATTCCTTCATCCAGAATCTCTCCAGATCCTTCAGATTCACAGCTCCATGACGGTGCTTCTTCTCTTCAGTTTACCTCACTCATTTTCTATAGGGTTCAGGTCAGAGTACTTGGACGGCCATGGCAGAAGCTTCAATTTGTGCTCAGACACATTTTTGTGTTGATTTTGATGTTTGTTTTGGATTATTGTCCTGATGGAAGATCCAACCACGGCCCATTATAAGATTTCTTGAGTAAAATATCTCTGAAGTATATTCCCATTCATTTTCCCATTTTTTAGCACACCCGGGTGACTAGGAGCATGACATTGTCCAGCCACGACTTCCTGTTCCACAGGACTATAAATGCCAACTGATAAATAAAAAATAATAATAATCTAAACCTGACTGACCTCATATTTCTAGGGGTGCTGTTGGATTACAAATTTATAAAATGTTAAATCTAGGTTCCAATGTAATAGTATATAAACTGAAAAAGTTAGGTACATTGTATTTAGCATTTATGGTGAAGATGATGACATCAGATGAACGATTCTGTTAAACAAAGTTTGTAGCAAGAGGTTCCTGCCAGTTCCTGTTTTCTTATTGTAAGTCCAATGAGCCATTCTCGGAGACTCTCACCCTTTGTTTGTAATGGCTCTTGGTGCCCCTGCCCCAATCTTTGGGCAGTTATGCTGATTGGATTAGGAGTGGTTAAATGGGACAGGTTGCTATACCTGAATACTTTTTGCATGCTTTGTTTAAGGTCGTCACCCAGGTGCTTTGTCTCCATTCCTAAGCACTGCCCCTTAAAAGTATATAAACTACAATGTATCACTGCTTTAGTAGAGACTTGGAAGACTACAGCGACGCACAGCGAGTTCTCAATAAAGAGTAACTTCTGTATGAAAGATATCCCAACGTCTCCTGGTCTCTGCTTTGGTGAGGAAAAAAAGTTTCCAACAGTTTTGGTGCCGTGACCCGGATAGAGCTCCTCACCTGAATCCAGATTGAAACTTCAAGCTCAAAGATCTCACTTCGTTCCAGACTGAATCTTTCTGTACAACCAAGGGTTGGCGAGTGTCACTCTATCCAAAAGAACCTTTAAGACCAGTACAAATTTGTTGTCCTCTGCGCTGTCAGAGAAGAGTTAACAGACAGCTGTAGGGTTTGGTTAACTAAGTTATCCTCTAAAAATGTCCTTTTAGAGATGAAGGTTATCCTCTGTTCAGGCAAGGAAGATTAGCACCACGTGCTAATATTTGTTATCCTCTGTTTCGGCAGGGAAGAATTGGTTATCCTCTGTTCAGGCAGGGAAGATTAGCATCACGTGCTAATATTTGTTATCGTCTGTTTTGGCAGGGAAGAACTGGTTATCCTCTGTTCAGGCAGGGAAGATTAGTGTAAAGTGCTAGTAATCTGTGTTATCCTCTGATTTGCCAGGGAAGGTTAACAATAGTTGATCTGTGTTAACAAGCGTACCCTCTGTTGATCAGAGAAGTTTTAGTGTTTTTGATTGTGTGGTAACAAAGAAACTCACAAAATGTTTAGAAATTATGCTAGACTGATCCCCACAACTGAAAAAGGTGGTCTCGTGACTCCTTTGTGGTCAGATAGCAAATTCAAATCACTGTTAGGAGTGCAAATGAACCTAATAGTCACTGAGAAAGTTAAACAAGAACTAACTCAGAAATATGAGATCCATCCAGACGAGACTTGGTCTATAGATGAGTGTAAAAAGCATGTATTCGCAATAACAATGTGAAATGCATTATCTGCTGCCACAGAGAGTTTGGTTTAGCACTAGCTACACAACAGTCTCAGCGTAACTCAGAGCTAGAGGAACAGAACAAAGAGCTCCGTGCTAGAATATCCTCTTTTACTAAGAAACTGAACCGCAACAAAGCTTCAGCAAAAACTGATGTGGAGTTAGTCAGCCGGATAACAACTATCCTGACTTACAAGCTTTCTTCGAAACAGATGTAACCATCCAATCAGTAACTGATGTGCCTGTAGATTCAGTGAAGGTATATGGCGCTAGGAGAAGATCTCAGGGAATTGAGGGAATTGAAAGTGTTCCTCCCAACTCTTCTGTTGTCCAAGTACAAACTGTTGCCAAAGTGCTAGGACCTAAAGATATAGAGAGACTATCCCAGAGCTTACCCTCAGCACGCACAGATTTTTCTGAATTTAGAAGAGCATTGATCAACAAAATGCGTCTCTACGACATGTCATTAGCAGAAGTCACAGCTGATGTCACAAATTCTAACTGAATCTGAATTCAACAGTTTTGAGTCTGCTGTTACTTCTGAACTACAACATGCCAGTAAAGGCGATTTGAGAGAAGGTGTTTTGAAAATTCTAAAGAATATCATGGGACCCAAAATAGACTGGTCCAGAATCACTAACTGTGTGCAAAGGAAAGAAGAAACTGTGAGTGAATACACTGAAAGGTTTTGTCAGTCAGCTGTAACTTACAGTGGAATAGTGGATGATCCTGAAAGTGTGCTTGATGACAAAGGACCACTAGTTCGAACATGGTTTGATGGCCTTTTATCAGAGTACAGATCGGCTTTGCCGTTCTTAGATCTAACATGGTCCACTGGAAGCTTGCAAAACAAGCAGTGCCAATAATTGTGGCCAACATGCATTCGAGAAAAAAACATTTATTTCATCATGAGATTTTCTCCCCACTTTCAATTGACTTTCTCGTGTGTTTTTCCTATTCGCGCTAGCGCGAAATGAATGGAAATTAACTATGAACTAAAAACGCGTATAAACGCACGAATGCAATGACTGGAGATTTTCGCTTAATAGATTAGATTTTCGATTTGTTTCTCGGCAAACCCTATCGTGTAGCCTACCTTAAAAACACTTGGAATACAGAACGAGTTGCATGGGATAATGTTTATGACATTTTAATCCTTTTTGTAAAAAGATTTTTTTAATATAATGTCTTCTTTGGTGATCCGGGAAAAAAAAGGTAGCTTAATATGGCTTTAGAATAGCATCAGGTTGACTAATTATTTAGGCTACTTAAGTTGTGAAGGGGTAATAGTTATAATAAATAATAGTTATAGCTATAAAGAGAGAGAGCTAGCGAGCAAAATAAGGGTTAGGCGTAAAAGAGTATATAGTTATTGTGTTGGGGCCCCGCACCTAAAATTTGCTTAGGGCCCCCAAATCACTAAGTCCGCCCCTGCCTGTAACGCAAGTCAGGGTAGAGCGCACATTTTCATGCCTCAAGAACATTCTTTCCCCACTGAGGTCTTCAATGAATGCACGGGCCTTGGAGGACATTCTTTTTGTATGTTTAAACAAGCAGTACGGACTTTAAGCTCAAATAGACTGATTCAGTTTGTGCATTTAGTTTAAACCTATCCAAGTAACAACTATTGCACATTTTCCCTAGTCTTTCAGGTAGCCAAAACAGGTCCGTGTGTTTTCTTTATAATCTGTTTATGCTTTGTATTAAATGGTAGAAATTTTGTTGTAATTTTACAATGTTATATTGCATTAAATGATCGAATTTCATTAGCTAATTTGATTCTGTATTACAAGGATGTGTTGCGCAGTGAGGTGTTTGCGTTATACCTTGAAATTATCAGTTGACGGTGCATTAAAAGACCAGTGGTAATCCTGTTTATTTTATTTTTTTTATTCATGTAATTTCTAAAACAAGTCCTGTTGCAAAAAAGTTATGTACACAGAACGTTATCACTCTTCTGAATTAGGCATAAGGCGACTTTCAATTGTTCAGTATGGTTCAGTGAAACAGGTCAGTATTTTTCCAGCTATGCTTTGTAATTAATGGAGATATTTCTGTTGTGGTTTTAACCATGTTATGCATTAAATGTTCAAGTTTAATTATCATCTGTTGTGCTATTTTTGAGTCAAAATGAGTCTGTTTATACATTATAGGTAAAATAAAAGTAACGTTATTAACCGTTTTTTTTTTTTTTTTACTCAAACCGGTTTCGGAATGGTAATGTTTAATGAGGAATGCAAGAACGGAAACGTTAAAATAGAGATTCTGTTCAGAGTGAACCGATTGAATTTTTTTTTTTTTCGTTTTTAAGCCCTGATAGAAATGATATGCAGATGGGGTTATGCATAGTAAAACTAGGCGTTGTAAGCTCAATATATGGATATTTTCTGGGAGGAGTTGGGGGTGGAGATGCACATACGAACAATCTTCCTCTAACTGGGATTTATAAAGGGATTTTTGCACAGGTTTTGGCGCACGCATGGTTTTATAAATCTGAACATTTTTGTGCGTGTGCAAAATCTACCTTTGTGCCTACGTACACTTTTAGGATGAAATCTACGGAGAGTTTTATAAATGAGACCCCTGGTCTTTATACCTTAGGGGATTGAAAACAGTGATAACGGCTAGCTCAATCAACAAAAACAGAAAACTTGCTGTCTGGAACCGTTTAAGCAACAGATGGTTAAGTGTTATTCGGGAGAAGCCGAATATTCACCAGAAGAGGCGGACAGCAGCTCGTAAGTGTTGCGATACTTAGTCATAGATCTGTTGTTTAAATTATTTACCTGCTGTTGGGAAGGAATACTTTCGTTTCCCTTCTATTTCTATTCTGCATTTTCGTTGAGGTTTCGTTGTTTGATTGCACTTTCTGTTAATTATAATAATTTGCACCTCGGCTAAGAAGGAACCTGGATCATTTTCAGTGCTCCTTGCTAGCGAAGTGTTAGTTTCGTCTTGAGTTATTTGCACAAGGCTATTGGCTGGGCCAATCAGAAGCCGCCACAGCGACTGTAAAAGTATTTAAACTGCCTGTTCGCTATTACAAGTCGGGAGAAGCCGAATATTCACCAGAAGAGGCGGACAGCAGCTCGTAAGTGTTGCGATACTTAGTCATAGATCTGTTGTTTAAATTATTTACCTGCTGTTGGGAAGGAATACTTTCGTTTCCTTCTATTTCTATTCTGCATTTTCGTTGAGGTTTCGTTGTTTGATTGCACTTTCTGTTAATTATAATAATTTGCACCTCGGCTAAGAAGGAACCTGGATCATTTTCAGTGCTCCTTGCTAGCGAAGTGTTAGTTTCGTCTTGAGTTATTTGCACAAGGCTATTGGCTGGGCCAATCAGAAGCCGCCACAGCGACTGTAAAAGTATTTAAACTGCCTGTTCGCTATTACAAGTCGGGAGAAGCCGAATATTCACCAGAAGAGGCGGACAGCAGCTCGTAAGTGTTGCGATACTTAGTCATAGATCTGTTGTTTAAATTATTTACCTGCTGTTGGGAAGGAATACTTTCGTTTCCTTCTATTTCTATTCTGCATTTTCGTTGAGGTTTCGTTGTTTGATTGCACTTTCTGTTAATTATAATAATTTGCACCTCGGCTAAGAAGGAACCTGGATCATTTTCAGTGCTCCTTGCTAGCGAAGTGTTAGTTTCGTCTTGAGTTATTTGCACAAGGCTATTGGCTGGGCCAATCAGAAGCCGGCCACAGCGACTGTAAAAGTATTTAAACTGCCTGTTCGCTATTACAAGTCGGGAGAAGCCGAATATTCACCAGAAGAGGCGGACAGCAGCTCGTAAGTGTTTTAATACTCATTCTTAGCTCTGTTGTTTAAATTATTTACCTGCTGTTGGGAAGGAATACTTTCGTTTCCTTCTATTTCTATTCTGCATTTTCGTTGAGGTTTCGTTGTTTGATTGCACTTTCTGTTAATTATAATAATTTGCACCTCGGCTAAGAAGGAACCTGGATCATTTTCAGTGCTCCTTGCTAGCGAAGTGTTAGTTTCGATTTGAGTTATTTGCACAAGGCTATTGGCTGGGCCAATCAGAAGCCGGCCACAGCTGTTTTCACGGTAGTGTGTTAGGCTGTATTTATCAGAGGTCCGGCGCTGACGCGGAAGCATCAGCGAGCGTTCAGCCTCCTCGTGTGAAGACAGACGAGGGTAAAGACCATCGACTTTTCCTGCGCGACTTTAACCGAGCAACGACTCAGAGCGACACACTTAAGTATCTTTTCTTTTTCCCCTTCCTTACACACTCTCCGTTTCCATCCTCTTTCCTGCCACCTCTATCATGTGTTTCCAAACTATTCCGGTTCTCTCTCAACCACGCTCTAACGTCCCACGCAGACGGCAACGTAATCCTGCTAACCTGCGCCTTATCTCTACCTCCTTCACTACACCTCTTTCCTTCTCTGTGGGTCTCTGGAATTGTCAGTCAGCTGTCAACAAAGCTGACTTCATTTCTGCTTTTTCTTTAAAATCCACGCTCAGCATCTTGGGCTTGACTGAGACCTGGATTCGTCCAGAAGACTCAGCAACCCCAGCTGCTCTCTCTACTAATCTCTCTTTCTCTCACACCCCGGCAAGTTGGCCGGGTGGAGGCACTGGTCTGCTCATTTCTAACAATTGGAAATACTCAACCCGCTCTTCCCTATGCAATTACAACTCATTTGAATCTCATGCCATTACTGTATCAGCTCCGATAAAACTCCAGATCGTGGTCATTTACCGTCCCCCTAGCCAAATTCTAGCCACCTTCCTAGAGGAGCTGGACGGGCTGCTGTCCTCTTTCGTGGAGGATGGCACTCCACTCTAGTCTTTGGTGATTTCAACATTCACCTAGACAAGCCTTATGCTACAGACTTCCATGCACTCCTAGCTTCGTTTGATCTCAAACGCCTTACCACTACTAGCACGCACAAATCAGGCAACCAACTTGACTTAATTTACACACGCAATTGTACTGCAGATAACATTCTGGTACAACCGCTACATACTTCGGACCATTTCTTCATTACATTTACATTACACTTTGCTTCTCCTGTGCCACCAACCCCTACCAGTTACTTTTAGACGAAACCTGCGCTCCCTTTCTCCTTCCCATCTTTCCTCTGTGGTATCCTCCTCTCTTCCTTCACCCACCCATTTCTCATCTCTGGATGTAAACGCAGCTACTGAGACTTTATGCTCTACCTTAACCTCTTGTCTAGACGACATTTGTCCTCTCTCCTCTAGGCCCGCACGGGCTGCTCCTTCCAACCCCTGGTTATCCGAGGTTCTTCGTGAACATCGGACTACACTCAGAGCGGCAGAGAGAAAATGGCGCAAATCAAACGATCTGTCGGACCTCAGTAGGTACCAGTCTATGCTCACATCCTTCTCTGCTAAAGTCCACACTGCCAAATCCTCACATTTCCGCAACAAGATCGACAGCGCTCCAGACATGCGTAATCTCTTCAGAACATTTAATTCCCTCCTCTGTCCCCCTCCACCTCCTCCCTCCACCTCTATTACAGCTGATGACTTTGCCACTTTCTTTACAGACAAAACTAGATCAATCAGTGGTCAGTTTTCACCTCCACGCACACAGGACCCTCACCCTACCACATCCACTGCTAAAACTCCCATCTTTTCTTTCTGTCCACTCACTGAAGCTGAAGTATCCAAGCTTCTCCTCTCCAACCATCCTACAACATGTCCTCTTGACCCAATCCCCTCACACCTTCTCCAAGCAATCTCACCCACACTCTTACCTGCACTCACACACATCATCAACACATCCCTACTCACAGGTAACTTCCCCATTGCGTTCAAGCAGGCTCGGGTAACCCCACTGCTCAAAAAACCTACATTAAACACTTCTCTTATAGAAAACTACAGACCTGTCTCTCTCCTTCCGTTCATAGCGAAAACACTTGAACGAGTTGTCTTCAACCAAGTCTCACTGTTTCTTTCACAGAACGACAAACTGGATGCTAAACAGTCAGGTTTCAGGAGGGCCATTCAACTGAGACTGCGCTTCTCTCGGTCACTGAAGCCCTGCGAATTGCAAAAGCCCATTCCAAATCATCAGTCCTCATTCTGCTGGACCTATCTGCCGCTTTTGACACTGTCAATCATCAGATACTCCTGTCCACCCTCTCATCACTGGGCATCTCTGGCATTCCACTTCGCTGGTTTGAATCCTATCTCACTGGTAGGTCTTTCAGGGTGGCCTGGGAGGTGAGGTATCCAAAGCACATACACTGGTCACTGGGGTTCCTCAGGGATCAGTTCTTGGACCCTCCTCTTCTCCACATACACTACATCACTGGGTCCCATCATACAGGCACATGGATTCTCATACCATTGCTACGCTGATGACACACAGCTCTACCTCTCTTTTCAACCAGATGATCCAACGGTAACTGCAAGGATCTCAGGTTGCCTGGCGGACATCTCGGCATGGATGAAAGAACATCACCTGCAGCTCAACCTGGCAAAGACTGAGCTTCTTGTCCTCCCTGCCACTCCGACTCTACAGCATGACTTCACGATCCAGTTAGGTTCATCAACAATAACCCCATCAACTTCGGTCAGAAATCTTGGTGTAATCTTTGATGATCAGCTGACCTTCAAAGACCACATTACAAAACTGCTCGATCTTGCAGGTTTGCACTATATAACATCAGAAAGATCAGGCCCTTTCTGACAGAGCATGCTGCACAACTTCTTGTCCAGGCCCTTGTCATTTCTAGGCTGGACTATTGCAATGCTCTTCTGGCTGGACTTCCGTCTAATACAGTCAAACCTCTACAAATGATTCAGAATGCAGCGGCACGACTGGTCTTCAACGAGCCCAAAAGAGCCCATGTTACACCTCTCTTTATCTCCCTGCACTGGCTACCAATCACGGCTCGCATCAAGTTCAAGACACTGATGCTTGCATATAGAACAACCACTGGCTCAGCACCCGTTTACTTGCACTCTCTATTAACAAACTACATCCCTCCAGAAATCTGAGATCTGCTAGTGAGCGGCGCCTCGTGATACCATCACAGAGAGGCGCAAAATCACTCTCTAGATCATTCTCATTCACCATTCCTGGCTGGTGGAACGATCTTCCCACCTCTATCCGGAATGCTGGATCCCTGTCAATCTTCAAGCAACAACTGAAAACTCATCTCTTTCGACAGCACTTGACTTCATCCTAAACTTAAAAAAAAAAAAAAAAAAAAAAATTATCTTTACTTATTCCTTCCTTTGGTAGTTTGTATTTATTTGAACAATGTCTGAGACTTGGTGTTGCAAGCACTTCGTATGTCTGATTGCCTCTTCAAGATTAATCGCTCGATGTATTCCCCAATTGTAAGTCGCTTTGGATAAAAGCGTCTGCTAAATGACTAAATGTAAATGTAAATGTAAATGTGTTATCTCACCTGATCCCTATGTATAAATTCATTTGGAATAAACAGGAAAAGGCAGATTTATATCTGACACGTTTGAGCCGGGAGGCTCATAGGACTCATGCAGCGTGACTTTCTCGACCTTTGTTTTGCACAGGATTTCTAAATTGCCTAAAATAAACAGGTGTTGTTTGTTTGTGCTGCACTGATCAATCGTTGTATGACATCAAAGTACCGTGAAAGCTAGAGAAGAGCATACGGCGGTATCTCACGGAACGATCAGTGCAGCGCAAACAACCAACACCTGGGGCCTCATTTATAAAATGTTGCACAGAAACTATCCTAAATTTGATCTTACGATCATTTCTCAAATATGCGTACGTGTGATTCATAGAATAAACGTACGAACAGAAAACTCTCTTTCAGATGTAAAATCTATGAATTGCAAATGATCTTGAACTTGCGCGCAGATGAATGGTTTCAGCTCTCTGCTTGTAAACGACTCCTAATAAATGTCATTAACATGTAAAAGATCGCAATCATCATCTAAATTATTTAATTTAGAACAGCGAGCGGCAAGAACAGCTTACATTTCCAAAAACTTGCAGTACTCCGACAAGAAAAAGTGCATATGTCTGCTCAGACCCTGACATAGAAGACCCTGTGCTCAGACCCTGTGCAGAACGTGTCCCCGAGAAGTGGTACGTCCAGTCACCTTAATATAGCTCATCAATTTGCGTTTTAACTACAACTTTTCCAAACTAACAAACACACAATAAACACAAAAATTGCATTCGCACGTGCTTACAAACTCTGCTGCCAGTCGCCGCATGTGCAGCGCCTCCCCCTAACAGTGCAATTGTGCGTTTAAATTCTGGTCAGAAATTTTGTTGAGCAGATCTTTATTGTATCATATCATTGCCATTACAAATTATGTTCAACAATCATCATCCTAAAAATTTTAATAGAACATCTCAGAAACTTGAAGACAAAGACTTAAAAGAGTTAGATAATCAACACTAAACATTTTAAAACTGTGGTATTTCAAAATATTTGCTTGTGGATTTTAATAAAAATCGTCCAAATAGTTTAAATCACCAAGGATGAGGCACAGTTTTCTTGTGCAGATCCTAGTTTTGAAAATTATGACTGCTGAGACAAGCGATCCTTCATATTATCATTAGCCAACTGTATAATTTGAGTTAATGCCTGTAAAATCAGAACATCCATGTCATCATTGGTTTCAATTTCCTCGTGGTAGTTCTTCACTGGAAATATGTGACACATTGAAACACCCAATTTATCACTGCACCACAGCATCTATAGGAGAACCAAAGAATCAAGAGGTCAAGCTCAAACATAAATTCATTGAGCAAGTCAACAACAGAATATGGAGCCTGAGACTTGTAAATAATTATTTGAATACATAATATTTACCTTTTCTTTGATTTTTTTGCTGATGTAGACCTTCTCTAAATCACTTTTTACCAATGGACACGCTTCATCCACATTTGTCAAGACAATGACCTGAGGCAACGCTGCAATATGTGCAAAAGAGCAGGTTTGCATACTTCAGTTTATTTCTGAATATGAAAATTGATGTGTGTATTTCCTTTTGGTGAGATATTTAAATTTTGAATATATATTGTATTAATATGTATTAACTTTGTAAAATATTATAAAGACGTGCTCTTTATAAGTGTTTTAAATACATTTTTATTTATCACTCCAATATTTAAAACAAAATTAAAACAAATTTAAATTTAATATGGGAAAAGTGCAAATTGCAGTCAAAAATCTGCTTTATATAGTTTACATATAACTTTCACTCATAAAACACCTCGTAGGAAATAGGTAAATAAAATGCTCAAACAATATGTTAAATGCATATATGTAATTATCTTGTATGCTTGTAAATGTAATATGCTTAATATAAATATTGCAATATTCATAACTGTATGATTACTGGTAAATTGCTATGTCAGAATGTTACTTTTAATGGAATCTTCAAACTATTAATATAAGAGCAACATATTAGTCTTACCAAGAGTTCTGACTTGCATTCGAATATCCCTCATCTTTTGTAAAACACTGTCATCTGCAAATTGGATTCTATCAGCTGCTAAAACATACACTAGACAGAAGGCCTGATCAGAGATTGTTGGTTTTTCAATTTCATCCTCCGAAGATACTGGTTTTCCTGGATTAAACTAAGATTGATGAAGACCACACAGATATCAGTGTAAAATATGTTTGAAGACTTTTATTTAGGGAGTATTTCAAGGCTTTTTAATTGTTTACCACATGACCAGGTCGGACGTTGCCATGAATGGCTTTGATGATGTCCTCCACAGGGCATCCTCTCATAGATCCTGTTTCCAGGCCCATGACATCATTGAAGACAACAGGCAAACTGGAATTTCCTGATTCAATTTCGAATGGTTTGTACTACATTAAAAAACACATATGACAAATAAAACAAACTAATATTTAATTAGCTCAAGCAAAAAATAAATAAATAGCAAGTGCATACATCTTTAACTTACTTGAACTGTGAAACTTGTTTGACCAATTCTGTCACTCACAGCTCTGCTGGTTATGCGGCCTTTGAAGGCATTATTAACGGAGTTTATGAAACTTGATTTTCCTGAACCACAGGGACCAACAAGTAAGATCCTCAAGCATTTCAAATCTTTTTTGCATGGTTCAATCTCTTTAATTCCTTTCATTAAGTCCTCTTTCTTTTTCTTCCTAAACAAAACGACAGTACAGTAATTTTATTAGAAAATGTAAAATACTAAAGTCATCTGACTATGATTTTAAAAGGTAAACAAAAATCACATTGAACGAACCCCAAAGTATTATCTCTCCATGGATTATCAAATTCTGTGAGAGATAATAATAATTGTTATTATTATTATAGAACTGCTGAATTAGTTTGACACACTTTATTATCTGTTGTTCTAATTAAGCAGGTGATTGATTTTTGTTAAATGAGAGACTCACCAAGTTTGGATTTTGAGTTGCCCATTTCTTCTGAATAATGCAAACTGTCCAAAATACAACTTTAGAAGAGTTTTCCCTGCAAGTAAAGATGGGGGGAAATGATACATTTGTAGAGTCCGAGCAGCCGTAAAGCGGATTTAAACTGTACAATACACATGATTCAGTTTTTGAACTTTAGCTAACCAAAACCAGAATAAATAATGATATAAGTATCATATTTATATGTTTTAGCCTAATGTTACTCATAATTGTTCAAAATTTTGATTGATTATTTAATTTTTCTTTTGCCATTTCTATCGTTTATTGTTTGCTTCTGTGATGCTCTTTAGTCTGCCCGTTTCCTGAAGAAAAAAAAAATCTGATCTACAATGTAATGAATAAAACCATTTTTTGATTACCTGAAGTTTATTGGTGTTGATCTCTTATTCAAATTCGAAATGATATAACTAAACAAATTAAAAACATTGCATTATAATATTACACCACCCATATAAAAGTGATTAGTGGCCTGCATAAAAAAAGCCTTGAACATAAAACAACAGGGCAAAAATACAGCTGATGACTTCATGACATTTCATGAAGTCATTTCATTTCATGACTCTAGACACTTCTTTATGAAGACAGCGGCATAATACAGTGAAATAATATGTTCTTTAGCCATATAAAAACAGTTGTAATGTGCGTGGGTAAAATTTACCTGCTGGCGGATCTAGTGTTAAAAACAACATGAAAAAAATAAAAGTTGGTATATTTCACATATTTGCAATATGTATCAAATCAGCTCAAAAGGGAAATGTATATAAATAATTACAATTAATTACAATTATCTATATCAGCTGATAGTAATAACTGTAGCAGAATTAAATTACCATCAACTGATCTGTCCGTCCAGCGAACATTCAGTACAAGTTCATATCAACTCTAAGAAAGGATATTTCCGTGGCCACAGAAAATACTTTCCTATTAATGCATTAAAGCATGTAGCGAGGGTCAAAATCTCGTAAAGAGACATTAATTTGCAAGGCAGAACCAGAAACTCATGTAATCTGTGCACACAACTTTTATTAACTAAACACTCAAAAATAGAGAAGACCGTAGCACCAAACACTAGTCTGAAAGTCCAGTAGACCAACAATATCCAAACAGCCCAAAAAGGCTTAACATTTATTACTCAGAGGTCATAAACAGTGCAACAAAGTGCAAAGGTGCAACAGTGCAAAACGTTTTCGGGTATTACCCCTTCCTCAGTGCCATGTGCTACCAGGCACACACCTGCGCTCATTAAACTATGTAGCCCATTACCGTAATACACTTAATATACAGATACATGCAAAGTTTTTATATACAATAAGTAAACACACTCTTTAGAGTCCCACCCCATACTCTTTAAATTATTATAAAAAACAATTGAAAGACAATTCTTAATTCTTACCAGAAGATCCACCTACATTCCTTCTGCAGGAGTCTACGTTCCAAATTCCCCCCTCTACGAGTCTGTGTCAACCTTTCAATAACAATAAAGTTTAAATTTTTGGATCTGGTAGCACATGGCACTGAGGAAGGGGTAATACCCGAAAACGTTTTGCACTGTTGCACCTTTTCACTTTGTTACACTGTTTATGACCTCTGAGTAATAAATGTTAAGCCTTTTTGGGCTATTTGGATGAGTGCGGATTTTTTTGGTCTAATTAACTAAACGCTAACACACCTAACTAATCTAAACAAACAAACGAATAAACATACACTCACGCGTGCGTACATACAAAGGGGAACTAAAGTAGATGAATGAAGCCATTAGAGAAACCAGAGAATGCAGTTATGGAAATGGAGTGTTGCTCTGCTCGCATTCCTTTGAGCAATAAGACTAGTGTTATCAGATCGGTTGCCATAGAACCGAGGACCTGGAGTCATTCACAGACATACTGGCACCCAGTATGTGTATTGGGTGAGTGGTCTGTGACTATTTGTTAATCTAATGACTAATTGATTTGTTGAATCTAATGAAAAATTGTGTGTCTGATTGGTCCAAATGCTACAAATATTTTAAGGGGACTTGCATGTTTAAAAAAGTTGTTGTTAAGCACTAGCTCATTATATTTATGGTGAAATTTCATTAATTTAATTTTACATTTTTCATAATTTGTAAATGTTTGTATCCCCCTGGATACGTCTGTCACGAATCCTGTCCACGCACTTCCATTTACTCACCACCAGATGTCGTCTTCACTTTACATTGACTCTCACACCACATAGACTTTTACATGTCACTCCGGACTTCAGTTCCCACAATCCATTGCACTCGTTACACGCACTCAGGTGCAACCAATCACACACCTTACATAAGCCATGGACTTCCTCTCTTTCACTGCCGAGTATTGTATGCATTTATTGCTGTTCTAGCTTTAGCTATCTTAAAGAGCCTTTTGTAGTTTCCCTAGTCTTGCCTTGCCTGTTTCGGTTTGTGTTTTCCCCTGCCTGGACTATTGCTTACGTTTTCGGATTACCTCTCTTGTCAAGCCCCTTTGGATACTGTTCGCTGTCGACTGACCCATGCCTGTTTTAGATGACTCTTTGCCTTGTCTGTGATATACCTGTTTGCCATTGTTCGATCCTGCCTGTATTTATGACCATGTCCTTGAATAAAACCTTGCACATGGATCCGCACGCCTCACGTCTCGTTTGCCCCATAACAGAGTCGCCCCTTTGGGGGTATAAATTAACTGAAAAAATAATGCTTGTTTGGCATTTGGAATTTTTTTTAAACCATTTATTCTTTTATAACTTAAACTAAACATTCTTTGTAAAATTCTGTTGAACACTAAGTATAATGCCAGTTTATGAATATATTAGCCTACTGTATCATATTTGATATGCAAATTTCTAGGGCCTATAAATTATTAATATGACCAAAAACCTGTTGTACACAATCTACTTAAATCTACTGATTGATACTTTATACTTTTTATCAAATTTTTTTTTTTTTTTTTTTTTGCATAAATCTGGAATGATTTTTATAAAGTAAATGTAAGATTAACATGTACTGGACTGAAGCAACTTAAGTTTACTTGATTATTCATACATAATTTTTTTAATGTAAAAAATAATTTATTCATTATTTATTTTTACATTTAATGTAATATAAATGTAAACTATTTCCATCTTTACCCATTTGATCTCTCATTAAAAGATAAAATCTAACCTTTAATTGAAGTAAAAAAAAAAAAAAAAATGAAATGGGGGGGGGGGGGGGGGAAATCACATCAAATTTTCTCTAATACTTTCACTTTTTTTTTGCTAAAAATTATCAATCAGAGGAAAGAAGGCACAATGTCCCAGGTGAAAAACAAGTACACTTCCATAATGTACTTAAAGTGCTCTATTTTCGCGCACTAATTGAAAATGATCCTTTAGTACTTCTTAAGGTCAACTTAAGATCATCTAAGTGTACTCAACTGTGCTATTTTGAGACACCGTGAATATGAACTAAAATGTAGTACACTTGAACCCATCTTTCATACACTAGTACACTCAAGTGTACTACAAGTGGTAGCTAAATACATTTTTTAAATACAAAGATAGTATGTTACAAGTGCATTTTAGTTCATATTCAAAATAGCACAGTTGAGTACACTAGTACTTCTTAAGGTCAACTAAAGATCATCTAAAAGGATAATTTTTAGTATATTAAGTACAAAATTAGTGCACAAAAATAGAGCACTTTAAGTAAATTATGGAAGTGCACTTGTTTTTCACTTGTTTTTCACCTGGAGTCCATGTGATGTGTGGTGTGAAAGTCCATGTGGTGAGCGGGTGACCTGTAGTGGTGAATGAACGGGAGTGCAGACCAGATTCATGACAGGTAGATTGTGTACAAGTTTTTCAGCAAAAGTTTTGGTCATATCGATAATTTATAGGCCCTAGAAATTTGCATATTAAATATAATACAGTACGCAGGCTATTTTCATTAATTGACATTATACTTATTGTTTAGCCAAATTTTACAAAGAATCAGGGAGCCGCTTTCAAGTTTAGTTTAAGTTATGAAAGAATAAATGTTTTTAAAAATTTGGCTAAAATGTTGTAACATGCATTACCAAACAAGCATTCTGTTTTCAGTTAATTTATACCCCCAAAAGGGCGACATATCCTGGTATACACATTAAATTAAAAAAATAAAAGTCAAGTTTAAAAAAAAAAAAAAATCATGAAATTGTATTATTTGTGTCCTAAGAAATTGGAAAATAGCAATAAATGAATTTTCTGATGACCTTTTATGGTCTTGCCATTTTTAGGGTTGACAAGACAGCAAAATAAAATATGTTTAAAAGATTTAAATGTTGGGACATGGAATGTCTTTAAAACTGTTATTAAACAATTGTAAACTTCATATTTCAAGAATATGAAACATATTTTCAAAAGCAACCGTTATGAAAATTGTAATGGTAACAACATTTAATAACATAGATACTTCCTGGCTTAGAGCAAATGTGTTTCTTGGGGCACTCCCATGCAGTAAAGTTATTAAAAATACAAACATTTTGCCAAATAAATTCCTTAAAGAGCACCTATTTTGTGTAAATGAGACAGTAGATCATTAAAAACCATAAAGCAATGAATTGAAATGGCCCATTTCAAATAATGTACTCACCGTATTCTGTCCTGTACGTGTATGAAGACTCAAACATGTAAGCAGTCTAACTTATACACTTTTACTTTCACTTTTAAACACACACTTCTGTTATTCAAACAGGCTACCTTTGTACAAGGCACAAGCACACAAGTCTAGATATATTGATGTGATTTCCTGCATATTCCATCTGGCACATTCAATTTTGGGGGTAACACTTTATAATAACTGCACACTATGAATCATTAGTTAATCATTAGTAAATAGTCAATTCATCATTTATAAAGCATTGTTCCAACATTAATAGGCATTAGTAAGCAGTTTATAAATACAGCTATACATGTTTTGTTCTTGAGCATATCTATAATGTTTAATAATTGTATTTTCATACTTTATTAATGATCAGTTTATAATTTCTAAATTATTACGTTATTTACAAACCAGTTATTTAGGAGTTGTCAGTGGTTCATAAGATCATTTAGAAAGTGTAAGTAAATGATTAATAAACTATTTAAATGTACATTTATGAATCTTATTATTTAGACACATGATAATAGTTGCTCAGTGTGTTAATAAATGCTTTATTAACACATATTCCTGCTGTAATTCTTGATTAAGTCAGGTAGTTATAAAACATTTAGTAGTTGCCAGCCATCTATTTTTGTGAGCTCATCTAAAGTGAGGACTATTCATACCTCGTAAAGCATTTACAAAGAAGATTTAAAGGCTCATTTATCTTCCAAACAGACAAGTTAAACAAACACGACACAGAGGGATACAGAATTTTTTTTTTTCATCTTCACATAAAGATTTCTGAGTTCTGTATCCCTCTGTGTTGTGTTTATTTTTTTTCTGTTAGGAAGATAAATGAGCCTTTAAATCTCCTTTGTAATAGACATGCTTATAAATCACATAACTTTAACAATGATTAATCTATATTGAATTTAGACACTGGAGTACAGATGCACCGATTGATTCATTTTAGAGCATCTTCTGTTCCGTGCTTGCACACAAACTGCACTTCAATCATTTTCCCAAATGTCATTTGTGTGGAAATATTACGTTATTATTATAATTAGTCTGTAAACAGCCGTTAACAGAGGCCAGAGACGATGAAGACGGACACAAAGAGGAGAAAATACTGTAGCACTAGAAGGCAGAACAAGATCTCTGTTCACAATGCGTGAAGTATAGGAAGAAAATCTAAATATTGAATTTATATGAACGTGTTTCTGAGGGGAACTGACTGTTTTCAGAAATGGTGTTTTCTTTTCATCTTGTCTCCGTATAATGCATATTAAATTGGTGTTAATATGCGCACTGCGCAGCGCTGCTGTGTTTAACAGTGGTAACCAAGGAAATGCTGTATCACTGTTCCAAGAGCGCCGCCTGCTGTCAGAGAGTGAAATTGCATCTCATTCAGCTTGGCTGCTGTTTCTGTTTAGTGCCGATGTTTTATGTAACGTTAGCATAATTTCACAAAGCTAAAGACTTTGTGAAATTTGCAAATTTTTTTTTGTTTGTTTGTTTGTTTTTGTGGATTAAACCATGATTAAAATGCAGTGGCTGTCTCTAATTTCAAATTGCTATGAAAAATCAAGGTGCAACACAGAGTGAAGAATATTCAAATGTTATTTTATATGTGATTTTTTCATTTCTGTAGCTGAACATCTACAAACATAAAAACCTAAAGCATCATTTCAATTCTATCTTTGTGCTATAGGCCTGTGTTTATTTGTGCTATTACTTGTAATTTGTTTACTGGCTGTCACTTTAATAATGTTTAAACTTTATATTTATGTTTATTTTTGGCTAGTGATTTTTGCTGTGGTATTGAAATTGGAATAGAGAATTGTAAAATTTAATTTATCTAAAATATTGGAGTCATATAAGCTTATTTATTAGAATACAAGATAAGCATAGATTAAAAACAATGATAACAGCGACTACTTTATTTTTTTGTGGCAGGGCCAGTGAAAATGATTAAATGTAAAAGTAAAATGTTGTAAAATTTGTACCACTGGCCCAACCGGGCCAGTAAAAAAAAAATCCTTAGCGTTGATCCCTGCAAATAGTGAGCCATTTTAACTCACGTTATAAATGATTAATAAATATATTTATTAATACTTGTTTCACTAAAAACCAGATCCCTGATTTATAACATTTTAAGTCCAATATTACCTGAGAACCATAATGCAATGAACCATTTATTAATTATTTATAAATGTTAATAACCTGTGAAAGTGCACCTTAATGTAAAGTGAACACCTGTGAACCATTTATAAATGAGCTATAAACGTTAGTAACTTGTGAAAGTGCACCTTAATGCAAAGTGAACAGCTGTGAACCATTTATTAATGAGTTATAAACGTTAGTAACCTTTGAAAGCAAACCTTAATGTAAAATGAACACTTGTGAATAATTTATTAATGAGTTATGGACATCATTAATCTGTAAAAGTGAACTTAAAAGTAAAGTGGACACACTAATCGTTTATTAATTATTAATGCACACACAGAAGAGTTTTTCTTTTTTCGGTTAAATGTATTTTGTTGTTGATGCACTATATCAGTAAACAAAACTACTTGAAACAACATTACTGAGCATAACTGCACACAAAAAGGGGCTTATACAAGTAAAATATTCAACACATATTTGATAAATGCAAGCTCAATATAGGCATCTAAATATTTAGGATATATTTTATCTATATTTAGTCATGGTTGTGCTTTTATGATTTTTTCCCCCCAAAACAAAAATCAATATAATTTTATCTTGATAAACAGATGATATCAGTTTCTAATCATTGCTGTGGATAGGCATCATGAACTTTTGCGGAGAATCATGCGTAAGGTACAGAGTAGATTCTGGTAAGAAACATTGTAAGTGACACAAGTCATGAGATATAAATGAGAAAACCATGAAAACAACACATTTCAGTCCTGCTATAATAATACATTTTTGCTGCATCATGAAATAAATCAGGGATCTGGTTTTTAGTGAAACAAGCATTAATAAATATATGTATTAAGAATTTATAACATGAGTTAAAAATGGCTCACTATTTGGCAGGTATTACCCAAATTTGCACTGGCTTTGGTTTTGGTATAGGCTCTTTTCAAACAACCTTTTTTTTTTGTACCAAAGTTATTTATCTCATTATAGGGTATTTCTGTCACGAATCTGGTCTGTGCACTTCTGTTCATTCACCACCAGAGGTCACTCACTCACCACATTGACTTTCACACCCGCACATCACATGGACTGCATTTCCCATCAGCCATCTCACCAATCACATGCACACAGCTGTCACCAATCACTCATTGCACTAATCACACGCACACCTGATCACACAGCATCACTAATCACACACACTATTTCAATCCTGGACATTCTCTCCCTCGTTGCCGAGTATTGTATGCATTATCGCTGCCCTACAGAGCCCCGTTAGTTTTCCTAGCCTTGCCTTGCCTTTGTTGAATCGTGTTTTCCCCTGCCTGGACTATCGCTGACGTTTTGGACTACCTCTCCTGTCTCGCCCCTTTGGATACTGTTCGCTGATCATTGACCCACGCTTGTCTCTGGTAACTCTTTGTCTCGCCCCTGTTATACCTGTTTGCCACTGTTCGACCCTGCCTGTTATGACCTTCATCAATTGTTTATTTACATATTACAATTATATTGCATAAAGTTAGTGTTGGCGGTATGCTTCTGTTTTGGGCAACACTCCACACGCCTGTCCATGCAGCCACGCTTGGACAGAGCAGGGAGAGCAGCAAGACAACCCCCGCCCAATTCACAATTACAAGAGTTGAAGAAATGGTGGCTTAAGCCCCTGTTTTACCAAAAGCCCCTGATCTTTTTGAAGATGGACCATTCACTTCACAAATAAAATATGTTTTATACTTTTTAATTTGTTCTCCATGTACTAGAAGTCGATCTGTCCGTGATAAAAATCACACTGCACGTGGTGGATTATTGCTTACCTTATGTGTTCATTCCTGCTGCTACTGACCCAGAGAGGCCAGTTAACGTATAAGAAACATCTTTACACAGGCGCGCAAGATGACACTAGGGACAGGAGGGACATGATCCCCCCCCAGATTCATAGTGACCCGATCCGTCCCCCTCACTGTCTCTACGAAAGGCGACATCGGTAAACAGAGGATTAATCAGGGTTTCCGCTATGTACATTAGCCTAAGTAGTGGCGGCCCGGCCCGCCACTCCTTAAACGTACACTAAGCGATTTTTGATAAACGCTTTTGACCGCAGTGTCTGACCGATTCCCAAAACACACTTGTAGCCAATCGGCAGTAAGGGGGCGTGTCTTGTACTGTTAGAGATAAGAGAGTGCTCAATTTGAGTGCACAGGACGGATATTAGCAGATCGACTATAGATAGAGAGAGACAGCAGATAAAAAAGAGGAAAATATCAGAGAAACAAAACATTAAAATGAGGGGTTACGATCAGGCAAGAGGTAGGATCAGCGTAAATATCAGAGCAGCTTTCCAGCAGTGGAGAGAACTCAATATTATTTATGGAAATATTACGTTATTATTATAAATAGTCTGTAAACGGCCATTAACAGAGGCCAGAGACGTTGAAGACGGACGCAAAGAGGAGAAAATACTTTAGCTGACAGAACAAGATCACTGTTCATGATGTGCGAAATATAGGAAGAAAATCCAAATATTGAATCTTATATGAATGTGATTCTGAGGGGAACTGGTTGTTCCCCTTCAATTCGATCACTCTACATTGCTATGGGAAATACCTTTTCCTCGAATACTACTGAAGCCTTATTGAATCACGCCAGTAAAACTGGCCAATGACGTTCAAGCGTGCGAAATATGAGCGGGATCCCACTCTATATAAGGCAGTGCCTGTAGGTCATCCATTCAGAATTTTTTCCTTTGTTGCAGCGGACACGCCTTCTCTTTCCCTGCTGTGTTCCGGTGAGCTTCGGACGGACAAAAGATGACCTCTCGCAATTGCCTCTCCTGCGTAGAGCCAATCGAACCCTCTGATGGCCACGAATCGTGCGTCTTCTGCCTGGGTCGCGCCCACGCAGAGGCGGCGCTTGGGGGGTCGGACTGCCCCCACTGCGGAGATATGAGTCTCCGGACTCTCAGGCTCCGTGTGGCCATCGTCCAAGGCGATGAACTCGCCCAACTAGCTCTGCCGCGCTCTTCCTCTGCAGCCTCTTTTGAGCCAAGGAGTAAAGTGCCGCGAGTTACTGATGCGGATCTGTCTGGGTCGGGTGACGAGACCGCGCCGGCTCAGTGCCCACATGCTCCTCACCCCCCTGCTGCAGGTCCCCTTCCAGTGCATTTCATGGCCGCTAATCCCCGCCCCTCCCCCAGCGCGCTAAATGTGGTGTCTTTCGGAGCCACGGAGGAAGATGAGGATGATGCCATCTCGGTGGCAGCGTCTGCGAGAGAGGAGTGGTCCAACAGCCCACTGGATTACACTGCGCCCATCAGTGACGCTGGGGGACCTCCATCACAGTGATGTTGAGCTCCTCCGCATCCTGACCAAGGCAGTTGATGAGATCAGTCTGGAGTGGGCGCCTCCTACCGAGCCGGCCAGAAGCCGTCTGGATGAGTGGTTCCTCCAGTTGGATCACGGCCGAAAGGACACCCTGCGGAGGCCCAGCCCCTTTTTCCCAGAGGTGCACGACGAGATAGCGAAGTCGTGGAACGCACCACTCACCAGTCGAGTGCACAATCCGGGATCCTCCCTTCTGTCGTCTGTGGACTGTGCTGACCGAGCGGGGTATGTTAAACTCCCCCCTGTGGAGGAAGCCGTCACTGGCCACCTCTGTCCTGCAGCCGTGGCAAACTGGAGGGTGCGAAACAACGCGTCTCTCCCATCTAAACCTTGCCAAGCCACCACAAACTTCGCTGACAAGGCTTTTTCAGCGGCGGGCCAGGCAGCTTCAACACTGCATGTGATGGGCGATACTTCAGGTGTATCAGGCCAAGCTCCTTCAGTCCCTGGATGAAGGTGGCCCGGACCCTGAAGTCTTCAAAGAGCTTCGACGCGCCACAGATCTGGCCCTCAAGCCCCGTTCACACTACAAGCGACAAGCAGCGTCAAAGCGACGCGATTCCATTCATTTCAATGGAGAGCTGGCGATTTCCGGCGACACGAGCGACCGTTGGCGACCGGATGGGGCGTGTCCAGCGACAAAGTTCAGAATCCTTCAACTTTATGCAAATGAAGAGCGACTTTCGGGAGCGACAGCCAATAGCAAAGCAGACGGTAGCGCTCATGTGATCATTCTCCTTTCAGCTTCAGCAGTGACGGAAAGATGGAGGAGAAGTTGATTCTTTCCGTTAGCAATTGTCCTGTTTTATACGACATGTCCCTGCCCACATACAGGGACATAAATTTAAAAAATCAGGCGTGGAAAGGGGTGTCTGAGATCGTGGGGATTCCAAGTAGGTTTTTAATCAACGAATAGGATGTAAAATTAGATTACCTTTTTTAAAAAACCAAAACAAAATGTATGACAACAGACAAAATCATAAATGATCAGATAGCAAATAAACATACCATATTAAAAATAATATTAACTGTATTAAAATTAATTGTAACCTGCTTCTATTGTCTTTATTTGTAAAGTCGCTTTGGATAAAAACGTCTGCTAAATGACTATATATGTATACATTGTGTGTGTGTGTGTGTGAATAATTTTTTCACCCCTTTTTTTTTTAGTTGAAGAATGCAAAAAAAAAATGGAAAAACCTCTGTGATATATATAGAAGAGAATTAAATAAAATAAAAGAAAGAAAAAGTGGTTCAGCTGCTGATCCAATAAAACCTTGGAGGTACAGTGCGATCAAAAGAACAACAATTATCTGAAATAGAAAGCTTTTGTAACATTAAAAAATGTCTTTCCTGTCAATTTAATGCATCCTTGCATCCTTTTTTAAAAATCTTACTGACGTCAAACTTTTGAACAGTAACGTAAAATGTTGCAAAAGCCTTCTATTATGTATATATTTGGGGAAGGTGAGGTATATCTAATAGCATAGCCAGGATATAATGTTTTCAAGAAATGATGGTAACACATGGAAACATGGCTCTTTTATTATAATGTGGGTGGCTCTTAAAAGAGCCTTTGGTTTGGTTCTAAGAAGAACCTTTCATGCTTGTCACACCTCCCACAACCTCTTCCAGCTCCTGCCATCAGGAAAAAGGTACCGGAGTATCAAAGCTCGTTCTGTCAGATTGCTCAACAGCTTCTTTCCCCAGGCTGTGAGAGCTCTTAACTCCAATCTCCCTGTCCCCGCTCTGAAACCATGAACACCTCAGCCCCCCAACTATAAATAACTATTGACAAATTTCTCCTAAGTGCAATTCTGGGTGTGCTACACACAGGTGAGTGGGCTATACAAACCACCTGTAGTAACGCACTCGTCCCACTATATGCACACTAGACACTTTCTATAAACACTCCCTGTAACAAAGACTCAATAAGATAATGTATGTTTACTTGAATATTGCACTACAAAAAAAATGTTTACTGGAGCATTGCACTACTAACTCTTTTGCACTATGCGCTGCTTCCCACAAAATCTCTCTTCTGAACAATTTAATGTAAAAAATATATATTTCCTGCACAATTTAATGTACAGTATTTATGTAAAGTTCTTGTACAGTCTCAGTTTGTGTATGTGTAGTCAACTAGGTATAGTAGTTATAGTATTTATAGTATATGTATAGTCAGATGGTTAAACTGTTGTATAGCCCTATTGTGTTTTTTCCTATATTTGCATTGCTGTATGTGTATCTCATGTCTAACTAGTATGTAGCACCGTGGTCCTGCGAGACACGACATTTCGTTCCACTATATGTCCACACATGTAGCAGAATGACAATAAAGCTCAACTTGAACTTGAACTTGAACTTGAACCTGTGGCTGCCAGGGAACTGCACCCTCAGTGCAGAAGTAATCAGCAAGGGTTTCCCTCACACGCATTGCTTCCTGTCCTGCATCGTTGTTCCCTACTCTGCTGACATTCTGCAGTGCAGAGGCTTCTCCATCAGCAGTTAGTGGGTACTGCACAGTCCCTGTTGCCCTCCGCAAGAAGTTGTGTAGCACACAGGTGGCCTTCACACAGGCTTCTGCATTGGTAGGGCTGACACCAATTACACGCCGATATATTCGCCATTGTGCTGCGAGTATACCAAACGCATTCTCAACTGTCAGCCTTGCTCGTGAAAGCCTGTAGTTGAACACCCTGTGTCTACTAGGAAGGTTGGTACCTGGGAAGGGTCTCATCAGGTCTCTGCGGAGAGGGAAGGCTTCATCTGCAACAAAGATGTGAGGCTGGGGCCCCAGGTGCTCCGCTCCTGGCAGCAGTGTGTCCTCTGGTAGGTCGAGAGTTCCATTGCGAAGACCATTCCCAAACGGACTATTAGCCAGAGTCCCACCATCACTTGTTTTCCCATAACTGCCAACATCTATGATGTGAAAGCAGCATTTGGCATCTACAACTGCTAAAAGGACAATAGAGAATGTCCCCTTGTAGTTGTAGAATAGTGATCCAGAGTTGTTGGGAGCCTGGATTACTACATGCTTCCCATCAATAGACCCAAGACAGTTTGGGAAATTCCAGCGATGGTGGAACTCTGAAGCAATGTCCCGCCAGTCTTCTGTGGTGGGAACAGGCATGTAGACCTCCACCAGGGAATCCCAAATGGCTTTTGCCACATCGACAACAATACCAGCTACAGTGCTGTGCCCAACACGGTAGCTGAAAGAAATTGTGCAGTATGAGTCCCCTGTTGCAAGGAAGCTGTGGAAATATGTGTGTATAAGTTATTTTGCTCATAATAATTATTATATATGTGTGTGTGTATACATATACACACACATATATATATATATATATATATATATATATATACACATATACATATATACATTTTATATAAAATGTGTGTATGCATATATATATATATATATATATATATATATATATATATATATATATGCATTCACACACTCAGTCATTAAGAATAATACAAACATATAGTTAATTAAACGTGATATATAGGGACTTCTAAATCGATAAAAAAAATAGTAATAAAAAATATTATATATACAGTATATATATTTAAATCATTAGGGCTCAGTAAACGCATTATGTTTATTATATACTCACCGTAAGCAAATCGCCAGCCGCTCACCGGGGAAATGGCTCGGCGGAACCTCGTGTCATCCTTTGCAATCAGGGGACCCACCCTCCGCAGCAGCTCATCAAACCGGGTCCGGTCAAGCCTGAAGTACTGCTGGAACCGGACTTCATCCAGCCGCAGTTCCTGCACAAGCCGGTGGATCTCGCCGTGCCGACTTCGAGCCTGAATGGTTTTATGGACCCAGACAGACCGGCGTTTGCTTTTTCACCGTAGATAAACGCACGCAATGGAAAAAAGTACCCTTTGTTTCTCATTCATTTTTGTTTGTATGCACGGATTCAGTTTATATTTATATTATATTAAGTCTTTTGTCTCCAAAATGTTAGTATTTTAGCGGCAAGAAACCTGATTCGCTGTCAACAATGACGTTACTAGGCAACCAGTAATGAGAACGCCCACTAGCGACCTCATCGCCAGCCCCAGTCGCTGCTAGTGTGAACGGGGCTTCAGAACGACGAAGGTGACAGCTCGAGCGATCGGCCGCAATATGGGTAATCTTGTGGTGCTGGATCGTCACCTGTGGCTGACTCTGACCGAGTTGAAAGACTCAGAGAAGACGGCTCTTCTGGACGCTCCCGTGAATCCCTCAGGTCTATTTGGAGCGGCGGTAGAGACATTCACGGAGCACTTCGTTGAAGCGCAGAAGCAGTCGAAGGCCATTAGCCACTTCTTACCAAAGCGCGCCGGCGCCCCTCCTACTGCTGTTTGGTGAGAGCATGAGGCAGTGAGACCAAGAAAGCCGTGGCTGAAGCACCGCCAGGGCTCGAAGGGCCAGAAACCCCGCCCTGACAGAGACGGCAGGCCACCGGCTCCGGGATCAAAGCCGCGTTCTTGATGCTGTCTCTCGGAGGAGGAAAGCTGCACTCGGCGCCGAAGACGAGCCACTGAGAAAGTCTGCTCGCTCCGCTGTGTGTGTTCACCACGCCCCCCTGCCTGTTGCGGGCGGCAAGAACGATTGTCATGTTTGTGTTTTGACTGTTCCACAGTGCAGTGCAATAAAATAAAACAAAATACAAAAATCACCTCAATATCAGAGCAATTTTCCTCCTCTCACTCCCCTCTCCCTCCCACATCACTCACTCTCACACTCATGTGGTATTAAACTCCCCGCCCCCCAACGGTGAGTTATCCCTCACGGTGTGCCAGGGGTATCAGAGTGGGTTATGAAATCAATAAAGAATGGCTACACGCTTCAGTTCTTTTGCAGACTGCCCCGTTTCAACGGTGTGTTAATGTCCACTGTGCGGGAGCAGAATGTCTCAGTTCTGCGAGAGGAAATACACAAACTTCTCGCAAAGCACGCGGTAGAGGCAGTGCCTCTCACAGACCGTGAGAGCGGCTTCTACAGTCGTTATTTTCTGGTGCCAAAGAAAGACGACGGACTCCGCCCAATCTTGGACCTGAGGCCGCTGAATCGCGCACTTTCAAAGCGCTCGTTCAAAATGATTACGCTGAGACAAATCCTCTCACATATCAAACCAGGAGATTGGTTTATCTCCGTGGATTTAAAGGATGCTTATTTTCACATTCAGGTAGCCCCCCGCCACAGGCGCTTCCTGAGATTTGCATTCGAAGGGATAGCGTACCAATTCACGGTCCTGCCCTTCGGCTTATGTCTGGCCCCTCGTACATTTACGAAATGCATGGATACTGCTCTCTCTCCTCTGAAGCAGAGCAGGTACGCATCCTGAACTATCTCGACGACTGGCTAGTGTTAGCCCAATCAGAGAGACGCGCAACTGTTTGCATACACTGAACCCTTGGCGCGATATGACTCCGTTTTGCCGGGGTGTTCGTATTGGTCAAGTGATCAGGAGAAAGAATGTTATGACAGATGCATCGAGTACGGGCTGGGGAGCCGTATGCGATGGCAGACCAGCCTTCGGGACGTGGTCAGAAACGGAGAAGTCATGGCACATAAACTGACTGGAGCTCCGTGCTGTTCACCTAGCGCTCGAGTGCTTTCTTCCAGACATTATTCAACGTCACGTTCTCATCAGGACGAACAGCATGACAGTGGTGGCGTTTATAAATCACCAAGGCAGTGTGAACTCGCGACCACTGCTGCAACTGGCGAGAGACCTCCTTCTGTGGGCAGATCGACACCTCCTCTCCATTCCGGGCAGTACATGTCCCCAGACGCCTGAACTACGGTGCGGATTTACTGTTGAGGGGCGGGATAATCCACGGGGAGTGGAGATTACACTCTCTGACAGTCAATATGATTTGGAGTGTATTCGGCAGGGCGGAGGTGGATCTCTTCGTATCAGCGAAGAACACTCACTGCCCGCTGTTTTATTCACTGACACACTCTCCTCTGGGAGTGGATGCACTAGCTCACAGCTGGCCGAAAGTACGCAAGTATGCCTTTCCTCCAGTGAAGCTTCTGCCTCGCGTGCTTTGCAAAATCAGAGAGGAAAAGGAATCTGTTTTGTTAGTGGCACCGAAATGGCCCAATCAGCCGTGGTTCCCAGAACTGGTGGAGATGCTGGTAGCCCCCCCATGGATTATCCCACTGAAGAGAGACCTCCTCTCTCAAGCACAAGGAACAATTTGGCACCCAAATCCAGAGGCACGGAGCTAGAGGTCTCGGAGCTAGAATCACACTTTTTTTAAGTCCCGCTCCCTCCCGCTCCCGCGAGGTTATATCCCGCACCCGCGATATATTCACTCTTTGTTCACCCGCTGTCCGCTTTGAATAAATTTTCTTCCCGACACAACCGTTCCCGCTAAATTTAGATCTCATTTCCAGAATCACACATTTAAATTTCCTCTACTGAAAGACAGATAGGCTAACAAATAAAAGTGTAGTCTGCACAAAATTGTATTTGTTATTTTATTCGTCTTGTCAAGAGTCTTTTATTGACAGCAAAATGTTAAACGAATTTTGTGTCAAGACACGAAATTCGTTTAACATTTTGCTGCCAACACAGTAGGAAAAAAAAGTGTCACAGAGAAAATAAAAATGTACAAAAATTTTATTCCTTATTTTTATTCGTCTTGTCAGGATACAATTCGTTTAACCTTTACAACACAATAGGAATACGTGTCGCAGAGGGAAACAAAATGTAGGTTGTACAAAAATGGCCTATTATAATTTTATTCGTCTTGTCAAAATACTAAATTCGTTTAATGTCTTGCTGTAAACACAGTAGCCTAGGAAAAGTGTTGCGGAAGAAAAATAATTAAATAAATAAATTCGACATCTGTCATTTAAAATTATAGGCTAAGCAAAATATAAACAAAACCGAGTTGAGCGTTCTTCAAGGACAGCGCATCCATACTTTGCTCCATCTTTATTCTGCTCTGTCATTCATCGACAACCTGCCTGTTCTGTTCACCACTGGTAGCCTGCTCTGAGCATTGTTATGCACATGCTGCGTAGAGACCTCGCAAATAAAACGAAGCACTGTTTCAAGCGTGCAGCATAACAGTCGAGTGCAGGCTGTACCGGTGCTTGAATAAAGCGCAGATATGCTGTTCTGAAAAGACGTCAGGAACGGGATACTGTTAGACCGCCCTCTCCCGTTCAAATTGCACCAGAGTTACCGACCGCAACCGCGTTTTATTCAGGAATTTAATCCCACATTGCAAGAAATCTGGTCGGGAGCCGCGGGAATGCAGACCTCTACACGGAGCCTTCATGTCTGGCCGCTCGACGGAGCTTGCCAGTAACAGACGCACTTCCTCAGCAGGTTTTGAACACTAACTCCGAGGCTAGGGCTCCTTCCACGAGACGTCTTTACGCACATAAATGGAGAGTTTTTTCAAGTTGGTGCGTATCGCGGGGCGAAGACCCAATCAGCTGTCCAATACCAATAATCCTTGCCTTCCTTCAAGAACGATTTGATAGTGGTCATATGCCATCCACATTGAAAGTGTATGTGGCCGCTATAACAGCCTTTCACGCACACGTCGAAAATTGCCTGATCGGCAGAAATGACCTGATCATACGATTTTTAAAAGGAGCAAGAAGGCTGAACCCTCCTCGCCCTTCTACTCTACCCACTTGGGACTTGGTGCTTGTGCTTGACACTCTCACGGGAACCCTGTTCGAGCCCATACAATCAGCGAGCTTGCGAGCGCTCTCTCTCAAGACAGCGCTCCTGCTCGCGCTGGCCTCTGTTTAAGCGAGTTGGAGACCTGCAGGCGCTTTCAACTGACGACTCGTGTATTGAATTTGGAACAGGTGATTGCAGACTCACCTTGAAGCCTAGAAAAGATTATGTGCCTAAAGTGCTTTCGACTCCATTTAAAGCGCAGGTCATAACACTATCTGCTTTCCGGCCCGAGAGACCGGCCGGGACTGAGCCGCTTAATACACTCCTGCTGTGCCCTGTACGCGCGGTGCATACTTATATTGAGCGCTCTAGACAGTTCAGACTCTCGGAGCAGCTATTTGTATGTTTTGTTGGACGTACAAAAGGATTGCCTGTGTCCAAGCAAAGGCTGTCACACTGGATCGTGGATGCAATTGCTTTGGCCTACAGCTCTAAGGGCGTGGAATGTCCTATAGGGGTTCGGGCCCACTCAACCCGCGGACTCACGTCCTCCTGGGCCTGGGCAAATGGCATGTCTATTCAGGACATTTGTATGGCGGCAGGCTGGTCATCACCCAGCACTTTCGCAAGGTTTTATAACCTAGATGTGTCGTCGCTTGCCTCGCATGTGCTGTCAGTGCATGCGCCTACTCAACCTCAGATATGATCTGAGATGTGTATCAGAGTGGTTTCGACTAGGTCGTATACACCCTGTATTAATGCACCACCAATTCAATGCTGTCCCGTCAGTTATCACAGTGTTATGGTATAGTTCACCACGTCTTTTAGGACTTGGTCACCATCATACCGATACGGCAGTGCATCATAACATGATTTCATTAAAATTAAACAATTCAATTAATCTATATGTGAAAGCGCCGAAGCCGCCGCCATTTCACTTTCTCTGTTTCACCGGAGTTAACTCCGCCCCTGGTGTGATGCGGCATCGTCTTGCTGCCACGCCCCTGACTTTACATGGTTTCGACTAGGTCCTGTAGACCTGAGCTGTGGTTCTGAGCGCCAATATCATTGCCGCTCTCATTACGACTCGGATGTGAAACTTGACATACTTTGTCGAACCAGGCTCCATCACTGTGACACGGCAGGATTTTATACGTTCCCATAGCAATGTAGAGTGACCGAATTGAAGGGGAACGCTCTCGGTTACTAACGTAACCTCGGTTCCCCGAAATGAGGGAACGAGACATTGCTGTTATTGCCGTGTCACAGAGCTCAGGATCTTAGAATGCCAAGTTGCTTCAGTCAAAGATTCTGAATGGATGACGTACAAGCACTGCCTTATATAGAGTGGGATCCCGCTCATATTTCGCACGCTTGAACATCATTGGCCAGTTTTACTGGCGTGATTCAATAAGGGTTCAGTAGTATTCGAGGAAAAGGTATTTCCCATAGCAATGTCTCGTTCCCTCATTTCGGGGAACCGAGGTTACGTTAGTAACCGAGAGCGTTTTCAGAAAAGTTTACATGGTTTTCTTTTCATCTTGACTCCATATAACGCATTTAAATTAGTGTTAATACGTGCAGCGCTGCTGTGTTTAGCAGTGGTAACCAAGGAAACGCTGTATTATTGCTGTTATATGGCCACGGTATAGCATCTGCTTATGATCCTTGATGGTCATTGGGACTTTGTCTTTAGAGACCCTTTTAGCCTTTTGACATCTGCATATAATTCACCGCTCCCTCTCTCTCTCTCTCCATGCCTTCCTTGTGTTGGCATCTATGTTTAATGCATGTATGTTTGTGTCTAGTTCGATGTTGCATGTTTCCCTGTAGTGTAGTTTAATAAACATCCATATGTATTCGCTGTGTAAGTTATGAATGAAGTGTGAACGACAGGTCACGTCTGGCTGAGCGTGAGATTCCCATGCATGTTTACATCTAGCTCACGTGCTTCACGCACACCGGTTGTTAAGCGTGCATCAGTTTCTAAGTAACGTCTGACCCCAGAAGGCAATAGCGAGCCCTTTCCGGTTCAAACTCAAGACAGCGCATACGTCAAAGACTAATGTAAACAGACCATTGCATGTAGCCGAAGCTACCGCGCTAAAGCCCCTTATATCAGCTGTTAGCTGCTAGCATCCGAAAGCGGCTTTAGTGACAGTGTGTGTAAAGTGTAACAGTTCACTTCCTCCCTCTACAGTTCCTTTCTGTTCCACCTTCTGTTGGGCTATCAATTACTTTGGTCTCCCCCACATGCTTTGGTTGATTTGTGTATTTTATTTTATTGTGCTATTTGCAGCAATTATTTATTTATTTTATTTGGGCTTATTTTATTCCACCTACTCCAGTCTGTAGTTAAGTCTAGTTACACCTATTGAGCAAAATTGAATTTACTTAGATTTTAAATATATTTAAAACAATTTCCCATTTACTTTCCTAAGCAATTAGGACATTTTAACTTTATTTCTAATTTTCAGTTTTATTTTGTTACCCTTTCCCTTGCCATAAGCATAGGTAACGTTAGCCACTACGGTGTACAATGAGCCCTCAAATCTATTAGTGGCCCACCGTCACACGTCTGATTCCCTTGCTCATTGGCATCAAGCTACTTCATGTATCCTAGACGCCTAACCTTTCTGTTGTCCCCTCTCAATGTTCCCTGTTAGGTAGCATGCCCCCTGGTGCTTGGCAGTGAGCTGACGAGTCATCCATGGGGAATTCTCGGGGACTGGACTCATCTGCCTGAAATAGCCTAAGTCATTAAATGACCCCCAACAGTCTTACTCATAGTTTTCGGGTGCTCACTCACACCAATTATCCACTCCTGCCTTATTAGCCACGATATGTAAGCGTTTAGTTTGCGTCACTAACTGATCACACCAGTTAACCATGCAACACATAGCCCAAATATTTTAGCTCACTAAATCTGTACGGACTTGCATTGGCTTTTTGTGCTTTCCCTCTCCACCTGTGTCCAGATCATCCAGCCCTGCCACCCACCTGATCAGCCAAAGGCTTGGCTAAGCGCTGCAACAGATGCCCTCCGGTCCGGCACCACTCCTGATCTACAGCACCTGAGCGAAACAGCTGGATGACAACCTGAACTGGCAGACAGACTATGATCAAACCAAGGCTACAGCCACAGAGAGCCAGCCAGGATCATCAGCCTAATCTTGTCCAAATCATGTGTATAAATACATCCGCAGAAAATGAGCATATTGCAGGTTAGAGACCCAGTAAG
Organism: Onychostoma macrolepis; assembly: GCF_012432095.1. Classification (NCBI taxonomy): domain Eukaryota; kingdom Metazoa; phylum Chordata; class Actinopteri; order Cypriniformes; family Cyprinidae; genus Onychostoma; species Onychostoma macrolepis. The sequence goes on from NC_081157.1 coordinate 1,439,594, forward strand.
TCAACGTCTAGAAAAGTAATGTAGATAATGTAATAACAAGACTTTCTTTAAAATATACTTATAAATATGCTACCGAGGCTTCTGGAGTCATTTTTGTGAAGAAATGTTACTTCCGCATCTGAAAAACGCCAAAACCCGGAAGTGACGTAACGGTCAATTTAAACAATAGGAAAACAATGGATCACAATGACAGTTCGGACGCTGAGGAAATTTAAAATGTTTATTAATACTCGTATGACGGACCACAGCCATACAATTATGAGCCTGCTATGTGGCCAGGATTATTCTAATAATAATTCAAGTTTATCCGTGCCGCTGATCCTGGTGACCACAAACTCGACTATGAATTCACATGCTATCGGTCGGAAATTGGAATTGAAAGGACTCTGGAGCACAAAACCAGTCTTAAATCGCTGAGGTATATTTGTAGCAATAGCCAACAATACACTGTATGGGTCAAAATTATCCATTTTTCTTTTATGCCAAAAATCATTAGGATATTAAGTAAAGATCATGTTCCATGAAGATAAGTGAATTTCCTACTGTAAATTTATCAAAACTTCATTTTTGATTAGTAATATGCATGGCTAAGAATTCATTTGGACAACTTTAAAGGGAATTTTCTCAGTATTTTGATTTTTTTGCACCCTCAGATTCCATATTTTCAAATAGTTGTAAATAAATAAATAAATAGATAAATCTCGGCCAAATATTGTCCTATCCTAATAAATTAATTAGTCGGCTTTCAGATGATGTATAAATCTCAATTTCGAAAAATTGACCCTTATGACTGGTTTTGTGGTCCAGGGTCACATATTTACAACTGGGAAACTCAGAGATAATTATAAATAAATAATAAAAATAAAATAGAGAACCATTATTTTATATTGTAAACATATTTCACAATATTACTGTTTTTAATGTGTTGATTGAGTAAATGTAGACTTGATGAGCAGAAGAGAGAGAGAAGAAAGAAAAGCATTAAAAATCTCACTGATCCCAAACTTTCGAACGATATTGTATACTATCAATTTAAAAAGCAAAGGTTTACTAAATTAGTCTGACGTTGTGCTGAAACATGAAGAAACAGTAAAGGCCTCAGGAGGAACATGATTATTTTCTTATGGGAAATATTGGAAACAGCAGAGACAGAAACACAATTCACCGCTGAATTACTTACAAAACATCTCGTATTTCCTTTAAATAATGACCACGTTAGGCCAGCGATTGTGAAACTTGGATCAAACACTGTTTAATCACATTTGAGAGCAAAAATAAACATTATTATGAAAATGCTACATTTGAGTTGTATCTTTACTGCAACAAATGCATTTAAACAAGAATTATCTGTAATTTATCGTAAGTTATTGTAATAAAATCAAACTAAATTCACACAACACAAAGTAAAAGATGAATGAGAAATTAGTATTGTAGTGTGATGTGGAAATTGCTATATATTTTCTTCATTTTCTAATTAGTGTTTATTCTCTATTTTCCTTATGTGTTTTATCTGCACAGGTGTTAGTATTGTCTCTGTGTATGTGTCTAAATCTTCTGTCAACAGAAGGATGGCTGTGACTGGTTAGAGCCAATCTGAGAAGATAACACTCAAGGTCAAGATCCTTGGACAGCCTTTAACAAGAGAAGAGACTCTTTCTTCCTCACAACAGAGCTTTTAATTCTCGGTCTCACATTTAAAAGCAGATTTAGAATATTTTCACGACAGTGGTAGCCTAATTAAATATTGGTTTTCTTTTTTAAAGCTCAGTTGTTGTCGATCATTAAACCGTTATATGCTGTCTTAGGAAGTCTGTCTGAAATCACTTTCGGGAGGAACCGTGAACACAGAGTCTTCTGAGGAGAGGTGAGTAATTCTCAAATCACATTTAAACAGTTGTAAAATACACTTCACACAGTTTGTTTGTGCAACAATAGGTCATTTCTGCCCTGTTTTCTTTGAGTACAGCGCTGTTTGTGTGTTTGCAGACATTAAGAACAGCAGACAAGCCTTTGAGGAAACTAAGTTCATTCAGACCTGAGTGATTTTGTGTTTTTGTATGTTTGTGTGAAAGATTGTTTGGAGTGATAATGTTGCTGTTACTGAATGTCTCTGTGCGGGGAATGGATGCAAACATATTTTGTTGCTGCGATTTTATTTCTAACATTATTTCTTCTCTTCATTGACAGCATTTTTCCTATGTACTGTACATGTATGAAGAGGGGTAATTGAGTACTGTACTTGTGTACTGAGTACCTATGAAGAGAGGTATTGGAAAAAATGTCTCCTGTATTAAGTCAGTCACTAGGAATGTACTATAAACTTTGGAACGGGAAACTATTTTGTTCAATTATAATAATTTTAAAAAAAATTATCACCTGTAAGAAGTAATTCTTGTCAGTAGGAACCTACTAAAGCTTGTGTGATTTTTAATTATTTTTGTGTGTTAAAAGTTATTTTAATTATGCTAATTCGTAGACAACTTTGACGTTATAATGCAATTTGTGAAACTGTCAGATGGTCACATCTCTGAATTTGCTTATATATGTGTGTGTGTGTGTGTATATATATATATATATATATATACACAGGCTTGGTGAGCAGAAGATAATTATTTAAAAAACATTAAAAATCTTACTGTTCAAAAACTTTTGATTGTAGTGTATAGTGAAGTTAAAAACAACATTCTGAAAATGCTGTATAAGCCATTATGAATGAGTATTATTGGATGACATTGTGAAACATTAGTACTGGTGTGTTACTGCTGTGTTTCACGAGGTTTATTACAGAAGATGTCATGATGTTCAGTGTTGTACTGAAAGCATATTCTCATTAGTTTGTTCAGAAGATGCGGAGGTTTTATAGCACTATATTTTAACATTTTACAGCAAGTTTATTTTGAATACGGTTTGTTAAAGTTTTACCTGAAGAAATCCTGATGTCTCTTTAGCTGTGTCCAAAATCGCTCACTCATTCACTAATTCCTATATAGTGTATGGCGGTTGAGTGCACTTTATCAGAAAGGAGTGAGCAAATTCAGACGATGACGTATACACAAACATCTCCGTCACATATGTACTTTTATTTTACTTGTTTCTGTTTGAGCTCAAACAGTGAAAATGGCTTCACTATCTGTAGAAGAGCTTTCTTGTCCCGTGTGCTGTGAAATCTTCAAGACTCCTGTTCTTCTGTCATGTAATCACAATGTCTGTAAAGAGTGCCTTCAACAGTTCTGGAGAGCCATGAAAACTCAGGAGTGTCCCGTCTGCAGAAGAAGGAACTCAAAACGTCGGCCTCCATTTAATGTTGCATTGAACAACCTGTCTGAGTTGTTCCTGAAGCAGAGAAAGTAGAGGCGTTTATCGGGATCTGAGGAGATGTGCAATTTACACAGTGAGAAACTCAAACTCTTCTGTCTGGAGGACGAACAGCCGGTGTGTTTGGTGTGCAGAGATTCACAGAAACACGTCAATCACACATTCAGACCCATCAGAGAAGTGGTTACATCATATAAGGTAAGACAAATGAGTTTTTCTTCAAACTTCATGCTGTTGAAAAGTCCTTTTTAAGTGTTGATTTGATTGAACAGGACTGCAGGATGGGGGCAAATACTTTTGCACCACATTATATGACCATATCACTGTATCGTCTTTTCTATTTCTTTTTTCACTGTAATCTGGTGTTTTATGTATTTTTGTTCAATTCTAGGAGGAGCTCAATACAGCACTGAAATCATTACAGGAGAAACTTCAACGCAATAAAAACACCAAAAGAGAGTTTGTGGTAACAGTTCAACACATCGAGGTGAGGAAACAGAATCCAGTCATTTTCATTACAGCCGTAGGATCACTTACCAGTGTTGGGCACGTTACTTTAAAAAAGTAATTAGTTATAGTTACTGCTCACAAATAGTAACTGAGTTAGTAATGGAGTTACATCATTAGAAAAGTAACTGATTACCAGGGAAAGAAACTATTGCGTTACTTTTAAAAAAGTTCAAATGTCAAATAACTTGGATGCCCCCAATACTAAATATGTTAAATTAATGAAATTAACACCAAATAGAATAAATAATTGTTATAAAACATGGTACATTAATCTACACTATTTATCTACTGACACTTAGCATCAGTCAGTCAAGCATTATAATATGACATTATGATAATTTAGCATTATATGATGATAGAGCTTTAGTAATTAGAATAACCAAGAATGCATATTTGTGGTGTTGACTGAACTTAGGACTGGTGGTGGTGCTTAAGATATTGTTTGTCATTTATGTTTCTAGAAAAAAATTGATAAGATAACAAAACTACTATGAATTCTACTACTAATAACAATATAAAACGCACTAAGGATTAATAAGCTGCTGGGTTCATGAATATTAATCACATAGTATGGGTTCGCTGGAATTGATTTGAGCGCCAACCAATGAGATTGCCGTTTGCACATTATCTGGTAGCCCACTACCAGAGAAATCGTTAGTTCTTAAAAGCTGAAGAATTCCAAAAGGAACTCCGTTATTTTGACAGAAAAATACAAGAAAGAATATCATAATAAATGTTAGTAACCATAATGGCGTTGTAACAGGGGAAACAGTAATTTGTTTGATTACTCGTTACTGAAAAAAGTAATGCTGTTTATTTATAACCCCGTTATTCCCATCACTGATCACTATATACAGTTATGATCTGATATATTTAATATAATGGATTCCAGAAGATTATTTTTGTAAATGACGAGCAGCGATCTGCTTCTGGATCTGTTATACAGCCGAAGTCAGAATTATTGGCACCCTTGGTAAATATGATCAAAGACGGCTCTGAAAATAAACATGCATTATTAATCCCTTTGATCTTTTATTAAAGAAAAAAATCACAAAATTCTAACCTTTAATTGAACTAAAACAATTGAAAATGGGGGAAAATCTCATTATAAAATAAATGTTTTTCTCAAATACACACTGGACACAATTATTGGCACCCCTAGAAATTCTTATGAGTAAAATATCTCTGATATCCAGCCATGGCTTCCTGTTTCACAGAAATATAAATAGGAGGGAAAACAAAGCCCAAATTCCCTTAATCATCCATCACAATGAGGAAAACCAAAGAATACATTTCTGATGTGCAGCAAAAGATAATTGAGCTCGTGGTACCATCACAAAGAGGCTCAAAATCACTCTCCAAAACATTCTCGTTCACCATTCCTGGCTGGTGGAATGATCTTCCCACCCATATCCGGAATGCTGGATCCCTGTCAATCTTTAAGCAACAGCTGAAAACTCATCTCTTTCGACACTACTTGACTTCACCCTACACTTAAAGGGGTCATATAATGCCATTTTTGTACAAGCTAATATGATTCTTTAGGGTCTAAATTGAAAGTTTGTAATATACTTTAATTAAAAATTCTCATTAGTATTGTAAGAAAACACTCATTTTACCTGCTCAAAAACAGCTCTGTTTTCAGCACACGGTTTTAGTGCGTGTGTTTTTAAATGCTAGTGAGCTTTGCTCGCCCCGCCCCTCTGTTCTGTGGGGCGTTTTTGACACAACACACGTGGAGTGTTGCCTTGACAACAGTTGAGGGTATATTTTGAAGAATGGCAGCGGAGTCTCTGAGGATACTGTGCAACCGTAACGCTTTTGTTCATTATAAACGTGGGATTATTAATTATATTGAGAACGTCAGAATAGAAAACATGCATGTACCCTGAATGTAAACATTAGCCACATACATCGTGAAGCGTGCTAGCGATTTGCAAAGATTAATATAAAGATTAATATAAAGGTTAATAAAGCGTTACACTCACTTCTTCTGGAGGTTCAGCAGGAACACGAATAGTTGGTACCGATTCTTTTTCAGGAGCAGCTTTAGCAAAACCAGCTTTATACTGACCTTCATTTATAAAGCAGTCTGGTGAAAATGATTCGCGCAAACATGAAAACATTGACGTTGCTCGTGGGGAATATTCCCTTCAAAAGCGAAACTCAGCCACTGTGTCTTCAGCGGTTCGGACTTAGGAACATCAAAATGACTGCTGTGTTCATTATTGCACCCGAGAACAGAACACCACAATCGCTAGACGCCATTCTGCTCATAGACAGCTCCAGCGTATATCAACAATGACGCGGACTATGATTGACAGCTCGCTCACGAGCAAGGGCGGGTCTGTGTTGAAACACTGCTGTCAATCAACCATCGTGGGAGGGGCGTCCGACCGTGTGGCGTCACACGGTCGAACGGCTTGATTTGAGACCGGGTAAAACAAATAAGGAGATTAAAAAAAAAACACTGGATGGATTTTTATCATTTTATGATGGTTGTGTACAGGCACTGCTAACACACATTTCAGTACAATCAACTTGTAAAAGTGCATGTACCATTATATGACCCCTTTAAAAAAAAAAAATCTCTTTCTCCTTATTCATTCCTTCCCTTGCTAGCTTTTACTTATTTAAACAATGCCTGAGACTTGGTGTTACAAGCACTTCGTTTGTCGGATTGCCTCTTCTAGATGAATCGCTTTATGTATTCCCCAATTGTAAGTCGCTTTGGATAAAAGCGTCTGCAAAATGATTAAATGTAAATGTAAATGTAATGTAATTGAGCTTCACAAATTAGTGAAGTGGCTTTAAGAAAAGAGCTAGAGCCGTGACAGATTCCCATTTCCACCATCAGGGCAATAATTAAGAATTTCCAATCAACATAAAATGTTAGGAAACTGCCTGGAAGAGGACGTGTGTCTATATCGTGTACAAATAAATGTACTGCTGTATTTTTGATGTTGTGGGCCTTATTTCTGCTGGAGGTCCTGGACATCTTGTTTAGACACATGGCATCATGGATTCTATCAAATACCAACAGATAAAAAATCAATAAGTGACTGACTCTGTTAGAAATCTTATAATGGGCCATGTTTGGATCTTCCAACCGTACAATAATCCAAACACAAACCTCAAAAACAACACAAAAACCAAGCTTCTGCTGGCCATTCCAGTCCTCTGACCTGAACCCTGTAGAAAATGAGTGAACTGAAGAGAAGAAGCAGCAACATGGAGCTGTGAATCTAAAGGGTCTGGAGTGATTCTGGATGAAGGAATGGTCTCTGATCTCTTGTCAGGTGTTTTCTAACCTCGTCAGGCATTATAGAACATTTAGAGCTGTTAAACTGGCAAATGGAGGTTTCAAAAAGTATTGAATAAAAAGGTGGCGTTAATTGTGGCCAATGTTTATTAGAGAAAATAAATAAATATGTAATATTTATCTTTGATTTAAGCTTTTATTTTGAATTTTAGCTTTAAGAAATCGAATCATAGAGATTCGCTATTGATCTGATTAATTGATATTAATCAAAACGTATAATTCATACTTTATTAATGACTCGTCCAGTAAGCATTAAACCAGTATATCTTAGCAATTCTGTGTATTTCGTGGCCATGATAATAATACAGAATTGGTTGGGAAATTTTGAGCAACAGGTAACACGATCTTTGACAAATAGTTTCAAACTTGAAAAACACAGCACCAAACCATTCTTTATAAATGCAACGGGAGTTTATTTGCTATTCTATGATACAATACTAACAAAACACACACACACACACATACATACATACTTTCTGGCAAGAGGACTGCAATTTGAAGAAAGTTTAAGGTTCTAAGACCTGAGGAAGTCACAAACAGAGGCTTTGACTTTACTCTTAAAGATTAATTCAAACCAGCTCAGCAAGACATGGAGATTGTTTGTTTGTTTACTTGCTTTAAGTTGAGTTGCAGGCTGTTCTCCGGTTCCCTTTCCTTCCTGGTAGGGAAATCCCGGGGGTGGTGATTGGCTGCTGGTGCGGTCTTTTTGTGACGCGTTCTGGGGAAACCCTTCCTGCAATTGGTTGCTTCCTGGTGATGCAAGAGTGGTAATGCTTTGGAGTTCTTGCATGGCTTCAGGCTTTGAAAGTTTGACAGGAGTTTGCCGAGTGTTGAAGTCTTTTAGATGATCAGCTTGATGTTAAGTCTGCAGGCGTTTCACAGCGCGATCAGGGAAAACAAAGTCCAAGTTTTCAAGCAGCACGCCAAAGTTTTCAGCCAAGTTTTCCAGCGCTATGCAAAGCTGGGTGTCTGTTTTTATCAGACTGATTTGAGTCCATCCCATTCACTGTTTGATCCAATCACATCGTCTCTGTAGGGCGGAGCCCCGCCCCGCACGGCCTCATTCCATGCATATATTATCTGCTAATAAATATGTCACATGGAGGAAATATCCTAGCAGATTTCTATAAAGTGTTATAATCATGCATTATTGCTATACAATTAAGCTTTAATTTTTTAATTAAATACCTACACTTTACCGAATACCTACACTAATTTTACCTACTAAGCGGGTTAAGTCATAGATTAAAATATCCTAAATCCTAATAACCACAGCAAGCTAAAAAGGCATAAAATACCACATTAATATATATTGTCTCTTAAAGTATATTGCTTGATTGTCCTTTTGGCAAAGTCCATAAAATTTTGGGTGCTCTTTACACAAGAAGAGAAAAAGAGCGCATTCCTTTGGAAGGCGGGAGAACAAAGATGAGGTCTTGAGGTCATTAGGAGTGTCACGTTGTGTAGCTCTGGTGATCTTCTTAGCTCAGACGAAGCTATAAGTCAATCGTTTTTGTCTATCAGAAGCGTAGTTTATGGTAAGCGGGGTCGCAGTATCGCGAGCGCTCTGAATCTGGAACCTCTCCAAATAAGCAGTTCTTTGTTCTTGAATCCATGTAGATGTAGCGTGGTCATTTCATCCTCAAACTTATCGTTGTTTACGAGTCTCCCGAGGTGATAAGGAGGGTATGGCCGGACACTAGTCAGACAATCGGGCGTTGTGTTGGTCATTTGTTAATTTTACGACTCTGCGGAGGGGAGACTCCGTGGAATGTGCTGAGTTGAGATTATATGGGTGTGTTCTTTTCGACCAGGTTCTACAAGTAAATAAATGAGATTTCCCCCCATTTTAAATTCTTATTATCCAATAAAAGGTTAGATTTTTGTGCTTTTTTTTTAAATAAAAGATCAAAAGGATTAACAATGCAGATTAATTTTCACAGCCTTGTTTGATCATATTTACCAAGGGTGCCAATAATTCTGACCACGACTGTATGACGGTATCTGAGTTTATCTCAGATGTGAATGCTGTGATTGTGTTGATGTGTGTCACTTGCATATTATTGCTATTTTGTTGATTTTGATTGCTTCCATTGTCCTCATTTGTAAGTTGCTTTGGATAAAAGCATCTGCTAAATGACTAAATGTAAATGTAATGTGTGTTGATTGAGACGATTGAAGTGAATGTGTTTTGATTTCAGTCTCAAGCTGAGCACACAGAGTGTCAGATTAAACAGCAGTTTGAGAAGCCTCATCAGTTTCTCAGAGATGAAGAAGAAGCTACAATCACTGCACTGAGAGAGGAAGAGGAGCAGAAGAAGCAGATGATGAAGGAGAAGCTGGAGGAGATGAATAGACACATCTCAGCTCTTTCACACACAATCAAAGACACGGAGGAGATGATGAAAGCCAGTGGTGTCTGCTTTCTGAAGGTCTGATTTCAGATGATTGATTGATTGAGTTGTTGATGATCAATGGTGTGTTTGTTCTGCAGGAGTTTCCAGTCTCAATGGAAAGGTGAGTGATCTGCTGGTGTCTCTGGTCTCTCTGCTTCTGATCCAAAGCCACTGCGGTTCTGATCCTGAATGTTCTTCCAGAGTCCAGATCTCATCACAGCCGGATCCACAGACGCCTTCTGGAGCTTTGATTCATGTGCCACGTTACTTGGGCAACCTGCCCTTCAGAGTCTGGAAGAAGATGCAGGACATCGTCCAAAACAGTGAGTCTGACTGCAGAAGATTTGAAGATCTGAGCTCACACACACACACACACACATATACAGATGGGTGGAGAGTTAAAGATTTTAGTATTATGTGTGAAGAACGAGATGATCTACTGCACCAAAATCAGCAGGTTCCTTTTTAGATCAGACTGACAGAAACATTTCCACACAAAAAAAGTTTTTATTTCCCATATGATGACGCTTTATATAGCACTTTACATTTTTATTCATATTTTGAACTTGTTTTTTATGTATATGAACATCAGAATAACAGCATCTGTTGATTGTGTCTCATCAGCTCCTGTAATTCTGGATCCAAACACTGCGAATCCATGTCTCGCCGTGTCTAATGATCTGACCAGTGTGAAATGGCGCAGCTATCGACATCTTCCTAAAAATCCTCAGAGATTTGACTGGGAGTTATGTGTTCTGGGTTCAGAGGGTTTTAACTCAGGAACACACTGCTGGGATGTGGAGGTTAAAGAGAGTAAATACTGGAGAGTCGGAGTAACTACAGCATCAAACCAGAGGAAGGGATGGGATTGTTTTAGCACTGATGTCTGGAGTGTGCAGTATGATGATGAAGCCGAACTGTCTCAAGCCTTTGGTTATGTGAAACGCAGGCTTGATCGTGTGAGAGTGAAGCTGGACTGTGATGAAGGAACGGTGTCATTCTATGATCCTGCAACTAACACACATATATACACATTCACAACCACCTTCACTGAAACACTCTTTCCACTCATCTGTGGTGATTATTTTTTCTTGCTCTCTGAGGATCTTAGCGATCAATAATCAGTAATCGTTACTTCTGGAGCTCTGGATCTTCCTGCTTTCATCTTTCATCATATTTCAGTATTTAATCCAGATCACATGAGTAAGAGACTGCTGATCTGAATATCAGGCTGTGATGATCACATGACTGATATCCAGCATTAGAGCTACACTCACACTTTCATATTTCTTTAAGGCGAGACACTGCAGGTGAATAGGGTTAAAAAAAATAACTTATAGTTATCGCCTTGCTTACCGAGCTGATTGATTACATTGATAATTGCAAACATTTTTTGTATTACAAGTTTTCTAAAATGTTATGTTTAGATATGCAGATGAGTCGTTATTTAATGAAATATGCGCTAATTTGCATACATTTCTAGAACAAACATCTAAACACTGGATGATGTTAGTTTCATTCAAATTCTTGTTTAATTTTTTTTAACATATTAGAGTCAAAAGTTTTTACAGAGGGAATTTTGTATATCTCATTTTTGTCACAATTCAGAAAATGCTTAGAATGGATAGAAAACACTATTTTCACAATTTTGGGGGGATTCAAATGTTGTATATAATCAAGCAAATTACATATGAACAAATCCCTCTGTAAAAACCTTCAGGATATAGACAGGAATAAAACTGTAAAGTTTGGTGTGTGTAAGTGCTACCGAAGTGGAGATTTATGGCTCAGTGTAGGAGAAAAAACTCATTTTGAGAAAACGGCCTTTAAAAATATGTATTGTAACTGAAATCTATTGACACAAATAGATAAAGTGCTATAAAAGAAAGACTTAACAGTGTCTTTTGGATGTTTTCTTTCCACTAGTCTGAAAAAAACACTTTATGAAAAACCAAAAAGCCCAAAATCTCAAACTTGACAGGTGCATAAAAAAACTGTTTTTGCCTGCAGTGTCTCCCCTTAATACAACTGGTCAATAAACAAGAAATTTGCATTTATTTCATTTAAGTTTTCATTTATCTAATTTACACAATTAGACCAATTAGAGATTTATTTTAACATTTCTGACCAAATTTTTAAGTTTTTTTAGGTTAGTTACCATTTCTGTGAAGTATGTCTCTAATTTTCACAAATTAATCAAGTACATAATTATAAAATATCTTTATAGTCACTGGTGTGACAAGATTTCGCAAGATTAAAATGTGACATTAGGCTTGTTTGAGATGCATCGGCGCTGTGCAGACCGATCGGCGTATGACACCAAAGCACCGCGAAATGTCGCAATTCTCAATACCACAGCCGAGTACTAGCAACTAGTATTAATAAAAAAAAATAAAAATACAATTCTCACAATTATTGCAAATAAAACTGTCAGTAATAAAAATGCAAAGGACAAATACAATAGAATAAAATAAATAAATAAAACAATACAAATGAAACAAACTATGCTTTAAGTATTCAGTTAACAGCCTACTACAGAAATGAATAATCAAATGTAAAATAAAACAGCATAGTCTTCACATTAAAGCTACAAAAGTCCTTCAGTCAAGAGCAGTGAGTGATTTTGTCTTTGTCTTTTGTTGTTTGATTAATATTAAGCACACAGTCGCAGCAGGAAAATAGCCCGCTGTCACTTTAAGAGCCGCATGGATCCAATTTACCGTTACACATGTATTTGCATTCTCAACTCTTTATGTTCATTTATTACATGACCAATGGGCGTTTATGTTAATAATCACTATGTGCCGCATTTTGACACATTTTTGCGTGTATTTGACCGTTTAGGCGTGCATCTTGAGCTAAAAGATGACTTCACATACCAACAAACACAGAACGTTCCCCTAACGTTCCCATTTGGTTCCCAGTTGGTTATATTTTTGGGAACCAAATAACGTTCTAGGAACGTTCCCTGTAGGTTATTTTTAGTTGTCATAACCATGTAAACTAATTAAAACTTTGCAGATGTTTCTGATTATTCTAATACTGAAGTGTGTATTTTTTTTTTTTTTATCATAAACTATTTTTGCAGAATTTCATGTCTGAAATAAGCTTTTAATAAAGTGTAGACAAAGTAGTCAAATTGCATTATAATGATAATATAATTCCAATTTTATAGCTGAAATTAAGTCAAGGTTAAGCATAGTCTGAAAAGCATATCATAAACACTGGGTTTGTTCGTATGTTTCTTTACAGCACGCCGCTGATCTGCACGTGCTTTTCTCCTGCGTTCCACACACTCACATAATTTAAACATTTTGTTTTATTGACTAACACATTTATTGATCTCTTTATTGAATAATTTCTTATAATTAATAAATATTTGAGAGTAAATATTATGATTTCAGAGAGATTTGACAAGTTTAATTAAAGAGAACATAACCGAGAAGTTTTTGTTAATGGACCAAAACAGATCATCGTTAATTCAGTGGTAAGAAATGATTGTAATCCTATCAAATAAACCTTATTAATTTTTAATGTCTGTAAAAATAAAATTCAAATTTTTAAAACCCAATATTTTGTTGAAGTCATTGTTATTTGGTGCTTAAGAAACATATCCTGATTGCACACGTACATCTCGGAGATGTCTGCATTTACATCTGTAAGACGTATTTTTTAGGGTGTTTGCTCATCTGAAATACGTCTATTGGACGTTTTAGATGTCAAATAGATGTCTATTAGATGTCTTTAAGATGTTTATGATGTTTATGACAGCAGATGCTTTCCAGACCAACAGACCATCTTTAACAGACATCTTGCAGATGTACGTGTGCTATCTGGGTAATATCTGGGTTATTATATGGTACATGGTAGTTATAATAAAGAAATCTTTCATAGCCTATTAATGGATACAGTAATTCAATCTCATTTAATGCTCCTTATGATGGTTAAACATTCCCAGAACGTTCCCCTAACCTAACGGGAACGTTCTATTTATGTTAAGAAAACTTTGCTGGCTAACCAAAAGGGAACATTCTTGAGAACGTTCTGGGAACCAAAAATTGTTAGCTGGGACGTCCGTGTTCTGTTCCGTCTCTGAGCGCAAGCCTCCTGAGTAACAGCGCTAGTTCTCTTTCGTGCTTTTTAAAACATAAATAAATCTAATGAACTTTAATAAATCAAACATGTCCCATTTGGCAAAAGTCACGTAACATGATTTTACTGATTTGCACGTGAAACTGGGCTTTTAAGAGGAGCGAAAGCCCACTGCTGGAAAGGGGGTCAGAATGGGGTGCAATACTTGTTTTATCTCCATTACTGTATTTTCATAATTGTTGGAGGCCGAAATTGAAACTCTATTTGAATTAATTGCACAGCCCTAACACAGCTGTTTCACGACTGCATTTAATTCACTTCATCTGTGATAAAGTATGCAAAGAGCATCACTACGGGGAGCAGAAAGTGTCCAATCCTGCTTTCAATTCCTTTCCCCGAATGCAAGCGGCAACTTTTGCTGATCGGTCTGCGCAGCGCTGCTTCAAGCCAAACAGCGAATGAACAATGAACATGTCAAAGACAGTCATGCTGATCTATTCCTGGAAGCCAGATGTTCATGGGACGTTTGAGGAGACCTGCAGCATCAACCTGAAGCTCTCACCCGCTGAAGCTGAGCCTGTCAGGATCTGGATGGGAAACTCCACCAATCATTACTGCTAGCTAGTGAGTTGTTTCCATATCACAAGTCAAACAGTACTTCATTTAGTTCTTGCAACTCTCTGAACCACTTGATTAAGATGTTTCGAGTGGAATGCAACATTAGTTCACGTGTGTAAATCTTGAGAAATCAAGTTCAGCTGATGTGGTCTTACACTGTGTGAGTGAATTTAACCGTTTCAGCAGACTACAGATTGCTAGGTTTAAAATAGTAAAAATAATAAAAAATGCGTCCAGTTATTTCTCGTTGACCCCAGAATATTCAGATGGCCAGGAAGGAGGCAAGGCACACAAGATCTGAATATACCTTTCTTCAACTTCATTGTTTCATACAATAGTATAAACACTCTTACGAAAATTAACCATGATTTTACTATAGTAAAAGTGCTTTTTCCATTTTTACCATTTGTATAACAACACTTTTACGACAAATAGCCTACCGTAGTTAAACTATGGTCAGTGTAGTAAAACCCAAGTTAATTTGTGGTTGTATGGTTTAATTTGTAAACCATACAATTGCAATTTTTGGTTTATTTGTAGTAAAACCATGGCTGATTTGTATTGTTTGTGTGCGTTGGTGCTCTTATTCCGAGCCCCTATACTGCTTATTCCAGTGTTTAAAATGGCTGAATGAATGTGCGGTAACTTATTTAACAATGTTAAACATTGAAATAATTTTTAACAGTAACAAGTTGACAGTGCGACTACTTTGAATATTCATATTTTGGCAACAAAAACAACAGTTAATATTTAAAAAATAAAGCATACACATAAACACAAATAGGAAATAAAACGAATACATGTGTCCTAAACTTCTGAAACATTAGCGTCTCATATTTTAGAGTAGTCACTGCAATTTGGGAAAGAAATCAATTAAATCTGTATGTGTGTGAAAATATTCAAATGTAACCCCCTTTGTAATCTTTAAAGTTTTCATAAGTAACTGTAATTTAATTACACATAAAGTCCCAGAATGCATTGCGTTGCTGACGTCACGTTCACATTCGCTGTTGAAATTAAATGTTTTAATTCATTTAACATTTTATTAAACCTGGAACTTTACCTTCATTAAAAATTTCTGCTATTTTAGGCTCTCTGGCCGAGCAGCCGTCTGTACCGACATCTTCATGAATCGAAAGACGCTTGATGTGAACTTCAAACTCCATTGGGTACTTTTTGAGGCTTTGGGGGACAGCAGTGGATGGATTATTATTATAATTATTTTTGGTTGTCCATGTTTTTTTAAGTGAAGTAACCTATGTTTTATTTTATTGTATATAAAGTTTATTGATTAACTTTAAAATTAATTTTTGATTTAACAGTATTTGCTTAAAGTTGTTTTGTGTTTGATGAGAAATAAAACAAAAAGCTGAAGATTTTTTTTGTGGCGTACCCTTCATCAGTGTCTTTGCAAATCTACACAATCACTAAAAACTGATGTGACAGACAGTGATTAACCTCATTCTTTTCTCTCTATACATAAAGGGACATTTGCATAGATGGACGAACATAATAGTCTGATATTGTAAATGTGGCCAATTACATTTGCATTAAGCACCCAGTTTGCACTTGTCTGTAGTTTAAATGAGCCTAAAATAGCAGAAATAAGTATTTTTAATGAAAGTAAAGGTCTACGTTTAATAAATTTTTTTATGAAATTACAAATAAATACAAATAAATAAATCCAGTTTAGTTTTATACATGCATTTTTCTTTCCATATATTTTGTTCTAATGTCACAAATAATAATCTCAAGGTTTACTGGATTTTACATGATTCCTTGATTCTTTTGTAGTGTGGGCTCGGTGAAGTGTACTAAAAACATTTTCACGTGTCCTGTCCTCCAAATTGACTCACAACCTAATCAGTTTGTACATAACGAAATTAATGCATTCATCAACTCCAAGTGAGACTTCAAGTTGGCTCAAGACAAGTAGCCTAGCTATTCACGACGAAAATGTATTGAGTAAAATGTTTCCATATGTCTTGTCCAGTGTACTGTGGAAAAAGGCATAGGTTCCAAGGTTTATTAAAGTCCTAAAAGCATGCAGCATTTTTCTTTCTCGTGATCTCAACATAAGTTGTTTACTTGTGATCTAGACATAAGAAAATAGAGAAAAATGATTGTTATTAAGATTTTATTCTTTTAATAAATAAACACATGGCCTCTCAGGGCTTCCATATATTTGATTGGATAGTTAAAAACATCTATCCTGGTGTGAAAAAGGAATTGGGAAATGCCCCCTTTTTGTTCCGCAGCCTATACTTTCAAGTACAGCTGAAAAAAATGCAGAGGATTAATTTGATTCCAAGGTAATAAGGCAACAAGGCACGTCCGAATCCTATGTGAGCTTCATCTTATCGATTTCCAGGTGAGAGTTGAGCTAAAAAATAAAACAGAGCGCCGGTTTTGGCAGTTTGTGTGTAGACTAAATGTAGGTTTTTGACTAACTTTTTCCACTTTTGATGTCGTTTTAGTGATGTTTGTATTGTAGTGATCGAGTATTCGCATAGTTATCCGCAAGGTTCTCTTGTAGATCATTAAATAGTGTTTGCCTCAAGTCTGTCTGAATTATTACTTTGGGGAGGAACAAACAAACGCTGCCTGTAATTAGTCTGATGAGGAGAGGTGAGCAGTTCTTATATCTAAATTAAAATATAATTTACACAGTTTAATATGCGGGGTCGTTTCTGCCTTGTTTTCCTCGCTTACAGCGCCGTATACTGGCCTAAACACTAGAACAGCAGGCAATAAGCATGTGAGGAAAACATATTAAATTAATTAAGACCTGAGCAATTTTGTGTTTTTGTATGTTAGTGTGTTTGATCCAGGTCAGAGGACTGGGACGGCCATGGCAGAAGTTTTGTTTTGTGCCCAGTGACCCATTTATGAGGTTTGTTTTTGGACTATTGTCCTGTTGGAAGATCCAGACATGACCCATTATAAGATTCAGTCAGGTTTTGATTTTTTATCTGTTGGCATTTGATAGAATCCATGATGCCATGCGTCTAAACAAGATGTCCAGGACCTCCAGCAGAAATATAGGCCCACAACATCAAAAATACAGCAGTATATTTCATTGTACACATGGGGTACTTTTTTATCCCTGTGTTCACCAAACCCATCTTGAGTGTTTGCTGCTAAAAAGCTCATTTTTAGTTTCATCTGACCATAGAAGCCAGTCCCATTTGAAGTTCCAGTCGTGTCTGATAACTGAATATGCTGGAGATTGTTTTTGGATGAAAACATTTTCTTTTCTTGATTTTCTTTTATTATTTTGTCTTTAAAAATTATAATCAAACAGCACCTCCATCACTACGTTGTTTGGGAGTGTTTAAAGGTTTTCTGACCCCGAGACGCAACTATCTTCCGCAGTTCTCCAGCTGTGATCTTTGGAGAGTCTTTGGTAGGGTGACCAGACTTCCCGTTTTTCCTGGGACAGTCCCGTATTTCAGCTCTATTTTTAGTGTCCCGACTTATTTTGAAAAAATCACGTTTTGTCCCGTATTTCAAAATTTAGTAGTAGTAGTAGTATTCTGTCACATGAGAACAGCCTAATCAAAGGTAGCCAAGCTCGTCATAGAACAAAATTACCATCCAATCACAATTCGTCATTGATTAACCTGGAGTAAGTGAAGACGGGATACGCGGAATCATGGTGAATGACACACTAGAAACGATCTCTCGACCGCGCGATCCCAGTTCTGCGATCAGTTCTGACAATCTGAATTGTCAAATACACACACAGCTGTCAAAATGTCCATCGTGTGGAGTATCTCACGTTTGGTTTTAATTTTTATATAAAAAAATAACTATGCACCTGTGTGTGTATAAGATTTCTCATATCGTGATCATATATCAGCCCCCTTGTCCCCCCCACCCGTCCCATAATGAACCATGAGAAGTCCTGTCACCCTAATCTTTGGCCACTCAAACCTCTCCTCCTCACCGCGCATTAGGACAGTGGTTCTCAAAATGAGGTATGCAGAGGAATCTCTGAATTAAATATAAATTAGGCTGGGTGTCCACCAAAACGTGTTTTTTTTTTTTCCCCCGAGGCTAGTGAATTTTTAAAATTGTTTTAAATGGGAGCGTCTTTTTCATGCTGAGCACTTGGGCGTTTTTTTCTCGGCGCCGAGAGTTGAAGAATGTTCAACTGTGGGTAAAACTTAGTGCTCATCAATGTCACTTTTTAGTCAACTAACCAATCACAGTGGACGAGGGGCGGTACTAATACCGTCACACCCTGCTTGTACTATGACTGAACAACAATAGAGGAGTTAATATTGCTTGTCTCCGAGTATTTATGTCTTTACCAGATGGAATTGCCGGAGTACCATAATATTGTTTTGAAAAATAATGCATGGAGAAACATTTCATTCGCGATGCGTCTGCCATATTACTTCAGAGGATACTCCATATCATAGCAACCACAGCGTCTCACTCTCAACTGAAAAAAACAAACAAAAATACGCTGCCCCCTCAAGCGCTCACAGCTGGGCATTTTCAGCTGGCTTTGGTGGACACGTGGCCTGATTGTTGTTACTTGCAGCTACACATACAGCCTGTGTTAATTTTAAAAGTTAAATAAAACTAAGTTACTGTACTTAAGTACGATACATATTCATTTAATCTTTATTTAAGTACAGTGTTTTAACATTTAAGTACAGTACACTTTTTATTTCACTTTTAGGTACAATATATTTTAATTTAATAATTAAGTTTTTTTATTTACCTGGAAGTAAGCACAGTGCAGTGTTAATGTTTAAACTGTGTATTTACAATGTCTTAAGAGGCTGACAATAATAAATATTCTTATTAGGAATAAAACCTGACTTTTTTTTCTTTCTTTATTTTTAAACTGTGCATAGTGCTACTGCATTTTAATGTTGGTCATAATGGTGGTACTTGGAAAGCCAAATATTTTTGAGGTGGTACTTGGTGTAAAATTTGAGAACCACTGCATTAGGACGATATAGACACACATCCTCTTCCAGGATGATTCGTAACATTTTATGTTGATTGGAAATTCTTAATTATTGCCCTGATGGTGGAAATGGGAATTTACACTGCTCCAGCTCTTTTCTTAAAGCCACTTCACTAATTTGTGAAGCTCAATTATCTTTTGCTGCACATCAGAAATATATTCTTTGGTTTTCTCATTGTGATGGATGATTAAGGAATTTGGGCTTTGTTTTCCCTCCTATTTATATTTCTGTGAAACAGGAAGCCATGGCTGGATAATTTCATGTTCATAATCACCCTGGTGTGCTCAAAATTGTGAATATGAATGGGAATATACTTCAGAGATATTTTACTCATAATAATGTCTTGGGGTACCAATAATTGTGTCCAACATGTATTTGAGTAAAACATTTATTTCATAATGAGATTTTCCCCCATGTTAAGTTGTTTTAGTTCAATGAAAGGTTAGACTTTTGTGAATTTCTTAATGCAGATTTTTTAAAATGTTTACAGCCTTTTTTGATCATATTTACCAAGGGTACCAACAATTCTGACCACGTGTGAATGAAGAAGGTAAATGGACAAACCTTTCCCAAATAGATAGCAGTGATGCGGTTACTCCACTGTATGGATCTTCATGTGTATCTTCAGATGACTTTTAGCAGTGAAACTCTTTCCGCACTGATCACATGTGTGTGGCTTCTCTCTGCTGTGGATCTTCTCATGTACTTTCAGATTTCCTAACTGACTGGATGTCTTGTCACAGTGTAAACACTTGTAAGGTTTCTCTCCAGTGTGGATCCTCTGGTGTAGTTCTAAAGAGCTCGCTGTAGTAAAAGTCTTCTCACACTCAAAGCACAAGTGCTCTCTCACACCAGTGTGAGTTTTCTGATGTACATGTAAACTCTGCAACAGTGAAAAACTCTTCCCACATTCAGAACAGGAATGTGGCTTCTCCTTCGTATGAACTGCCAGGTGTTTCTTCAGGTCTGATGACCAATGAAATGTTTTGCTGCACTGATCACACTTGAACGGCTTCTCTCCGGTGTGAATCCTCATGTGAGCAGTAAGACTGTGCTTGTTCGTGAAACTCTTCCCGCACTGATCACACTTGAATGGCTTTTCTCCGGTGTGAACTCTTATGTGACGCTCAAGACTATGTTTGTTTGTGAAACTCTTTCCACACTGAGTGCAGGTGATAGATTTATTGGCTTTTCTTTTCTTTAAAAATTTATTTTTAGTCTTTGAGCGACTCAGAGGTTTTTCTCCAGGTTTGTCATGATGCTCCTCCTCCACTTCACTCAGTTCTTCACTCTCCTCGCTCTCTTCCATCAGGTGTGAAATATATATATTTTTTTTAAATCACTTTAAATAAACCAAAGTTCAAAGAGAAATATGAAAGTGAGTCCTGATGTAATAGCAGAAACAAGACAGCTGCTGTAAAACATTATAATCATTCTTGTGTGTTTTTATGAATTAATTACATGACTGAGATACAAGTTATTTTTGATGTAGTGAGTACTATCAATCATCTAATGTTAAGTTAAAGGGACCAAACAGATCTCTCCCCTCAATTACTTCCATAGTAGGAAAAATAAATACTATGATAGCCAATGCGGGGCAATATCTGTTCAGTTACTGACATTCTGCCAAATATCTTCCTTTGTGTTCAGCAGAACAAAGACATTTATACAGGTTTTGAGTAAGTGATGACAGAATTTTCATTTTTGGGAGAGCTATCCATTTTGCAAAAAAAAACAACGTTGTAAACTATATATTTTAACTTTATTTAAATGTGATAAAGTGCTTTGATACTTTGTAACATGAATGTTCTTCAGCATCATGAATAGGGTTTCAAAGGGCAAATTTCCAGGGGAACTTCATTTTAGAAATATTCCAAATTGGAAACATGAGTTAAAGGGAATTAATTGGAAAGTTGGTTTAATTTATATATAAAATAAATTACTGAATGGATTTCATACACTTTTTGACTTTGGGACCAGTTGCCAAATAGAGAAGTTAAGTTATTTCTCAGATAATGCTAGCAGCAAGTTAAAGGGACAGTTACCCAAAAATGAAAATTCTGTCATCAATTACTCAGCCTCAAATTGTTCTAAACCGGTATGAATTTCTTTGTTCTCCTCAACATAAAAGATATTTTGAAGAATGTTCGTAACCAAAAATGTCTGGTCCCCCATTGACTCCCATGGTATTATTTTCATACTATGGAAGTTAGTGGGGCCCAGCAACTGTTTGGTTACCAATATTCTCCCCAAAAATATTTTGTGTGTGTGTGTACCTGTTTTTCTATTCAAGTGGGGACTTAAACCTGAATACACGCAGACTCATGGGGACTCGTGTCATGGTGGGGACCTAAATTGAGGTCCTCACAGGTAAACAAGCTAATAAATCACACAGAATGAAGTTTTTTTAAAATCTAAAAATGCCTGTAGTCTCCTGTAAGGGGTAGGTTTAGGTGTAGGGTTGGTGTAGGACAATAGAATATACGGTCTGTACAGTAGAAAAAGCATTACGCCTATGGAGAGTCCCCACAAGGATAGCAAACCAGACATGTGTGTGCGCGTGTTCAACAGAAAATAGAAACTCTATATATACAATTAACACAACCAGTGAGGTTCAGTCTTGTACTAAAGTATACACTTGGTCAGTTTTCTTTGCAGTACAAGATTATGCTGCAAGAAAAAAATTCTCAACTACATTTAATTTTCCTGTTATAGGCTAACATAACATTTCCAGTTTATTCCCTTTAATTCCCATGGAATTTCCAACTTTGAAAATTACCATAAGTTTGCATCCCTGATTGTGAATGAAGGATAAACACCAACCTGTTTGTTCAGTCTCTTCAGTGTGTTTGATTCTGCAGGGCTCTGGATCTCTCATCTTCTCTCTGTCCTCTTTAATAAACTCAGTCTTTGATCAGATTTCAGCTCTTCCTGATGCTCTGACGCTCGTCTTCACTTCTGAACTGATGGGAATCTTCCAGCATTTATTGCTGAACTGCAGTGGGAGGAGCTTCACTGATGATGAGTTCCAGTGTGGGAGGAGCTTCACTGATGATGAATTCAAGAGTGGGAGGAGCCGATCTGCCAAAATAAAAAATATAGCAGTTACTGAATTTGTTTTTATAGGGTCAAAGAACAGATGTCAAATTTTAGTATTTGCAACAAATTAATTTTTGTTTTAATTTAAAAAATGAAACGGCATAATTATTCTGTACAGTCTGTAAGTATATAAAAGAATCAGAGATCATACTAAATTTTATTATATTTTAAATGATTAAAAATTGCTTTGCTAAATTACAATTAATGAGTATTTTTGGGCTGCACTATGATCCTTAAATACAGTATTTGAACATGTCATTCAATGATTCTTGTTCTATGTATGTATGTGTGTGTGTGTTAGTGCTGTCAAACAATTAATCGTGATTAATCACATCTAAAAAAAAGTTTTTATTTACATGTGTGTGTGTACTGTGTATATTTATTATAACTATACATACATGTATATATTTACGAAAAAGGTTATATTTATGTTACATTTATTTATATAATATAAAATATATGAATACATATACCTGTAAATATATGTAAATATTCTCAAACTATATATTGTATGTGTATTTGTATATACATAATAAATTGATTAATACGCGATTAATTGTTGGACAGCACTAATATATATGGTTTTGTTTTTGCTATAGAAACCGATTTTTGTCTTTCACACGTATACTAATTGACAAATGTAAGCATTTATCTGTGTATCGTAAAGTAACTGATGCTAACTCACACATTTTTATTTTAACATTCAGTTTCTTAATTAATGACAGATATCTAGAAAAGTAGTGAAGAACTGTGTGAAAAGCATTTGACAGCATAGACAAATAAATGTACACATTTGTAAGCAACTAATTGCCTACCTTCTGTTTATACCGATGAAATGAGCTTTAAGTGGCAATTTACAGGAGATCTGAAGACATCAGCATAATAACTGAGGTGAGAACATGAACTATTGATATGAAATAAAGAGTGTTTTCAGCAGCTGTTAATATTGATGAGCCTCAGACAATCAACACTCATTCAACAAGACATTCAGGATCATCAGCAGATCATCTCACTTTATTCTGAGTGTTTGCTCTTAGAAACACATTATTTGAGTCAGGATATATGCTAAAAGTGTTCTACTGAAAGGTAATACTGTTATTTCTCTCAACATGACATAATACAAAAACAAACACAAATGTAACTCATCTTCAACAACAGCAGCATGTCCAATCTAAATATAGTTTGATTTTCTAAGTATATTCATTGCAATAAAGTAATTACAACGTAAATGTTAGTTTTGTGTGCAGAAACTGACAACAATCGTAAAACTTACAGCAATACAAAGCACCCAAACACTAGTATTTCCAGCATCAAATTATAGCTATTTACATTTACCTATATTAACCTTTTTGTATATATTAAATGTCTCACGTAGCTCAATGTGACGTATTTATCAGTATCTGTTCCAGTTCCAATATATTTTTACCATGTCACATAACTAACAAAATCAATCCAAAGATGTCATAAGAGTAGAAATAAAAGCTTAAAACTGATGGATTTCCATCAATTCCCCTCAGAGATCTGTTTTCCTCACATTCTGCTGCCGATTCACTAAATGTTTACTTCATTAGGAAGATGCCAGAAATGGCGCTCAATTAGTGCTGTGCCTGATGAAAACAATACAAAAATAAGCCTGTAAAATGTCACTTAAACAAACACAAATGAAGTGTGTTTGATGCCTGTGTAAATGAAGCTCACCTCTGAAGACTTGCTTCACACAGTATTCACAAGTGGCGCAAGGAACAACATTCTGTAGTCAAACACCACGGCTAGCTCTGGGTGCATTTCCCAAAAGCATCTTAAGCCAACTATGGTCTCAAGTTCTGTCCTTACCAACATAGTTCAATGATTCGGTGTTTCTCAAAACCATAGTTCAAATGAACATTTGCAAACAGCGTCACAAACTTACATGGTTGGAACTACAGCTCTCGACCTGTATCCGAAATCGCCCCCTATACCCTCATTCACTATTCCCTACATTAGTCCACTCATACCATTCACTTGAAGGAGTGAATGAAAACGAGTGAGTGAATTCGGACACTCAGTGCACCTGAAGGACTTTAGCATAGTTTGCTTGCTGTTTAATAATCATTTGAAACGCAGTTCCAGTAGTACTAGTTCAGTAGTCAGCACACTAGTTCAGTAGTTACTAGTTCAGTAGTCAGCGCATTAGTTCAGTAGTTACTAGTTCAGTAGTTAGCTCCCTAGTTCAGTAGTCAGCGCACTAGTTCAGTAGTTACTAGTTCAGTAGTCAGCACACTAGTTCAGTAGTCAGCGCACTAGTTCAGTAGTCAGCGCATTAGTTCAGTAGTTACCAGTTCAGTAGTTAGCTCCCCAGTTCAGTAGTCAGCTCACTAGTTCAGTAGTTACTAGTTCAGTAGTTACCAGTTCAGTAGTCAGCACACCAGTTCAGTAGTTAGCTCCCTAGTTCAGTAGTCAGCGACCAGTTCAGTAGTCAGTGCACCAGTTCAGTAGTTACCAGTTCAGTAGTCAGCGCACCAGTTCAGTAGTCAGTGCATTAGTTCAGTAGTTAGCCCCTAGTTCAGTAGTCAGCTCACCAGTTCAGTAGTTACCAGTTCAGTAGTCAGCGCACCAGTTCAGTAGTCAACGCATTAGTTCAGCAGTTACCAGTTCAGCAGTCAGCTCACTAGTTCAGTAGTTACTAGTTCAGTAGTCAGCGCACTAGTTCAGTAGTCAACGCATTAGTTCAGTAGTTACTAGTTCAGTAGTCAGCGCACTAGTTCAGTAGTCAACGCATTAGTTCAGTAGTTACTAGTTCAGTAGTTAGCTCCCTAGTTCAGTAGTCAGCGCACTAGTTCAGTAGTCAGCTCCCTAGTTCAGTAGTCAGCTCACTAGTTCAGTAGTAACTAGTTCAGTAGTCAGCTCACTAGTTCAGTAGTAACTAGTTCAGTAGTCAGCACTAGTTCAGTAGTCAGCGCACTAGTAAGGGAGTGAGTTAAATCACCTGAAAAACACTCAAAACTAGCGCTGCACATTCATAAAAGAGCACAAACTATACAGATATTTCATGTTTAGTTGTGATGTATATACGGTAAATCATAATTTGTAGGTTATATACACTAAATTACACTAGCATGAGAACATTTTCAGCAGGTTTGTAAGAGTTGTGTTTGTTGTTCTCGCTGCATTTACACAGTTTTAACCAGCAGGTGATCAGCGAGCGGAGATTCGAATCACTGAATCATTTGAGAAGCAACCGATTCAATCGAGTCTCAAAAAGCTCCGTTTCTCCGTCGCTACTTAGAAGTGAAAGTGAACTAATTAGTGTTTATGATAAACTGATTCAGGACACAGCGAGCGAAATGAGACACACCTTTCATGTACAGTTGCGTTTACTCGCACAAAATAACGTCTATTAATGTTAGACAAAGCATTACAATGTTACATTCAATGGCAAATAATTAATCTTGCGTCGCTTAAAAACGATAAAATTGACTTAATGGTTTCTATCAGTTCAAATACTTAAAAACACAGACCTTTCTTGAACCGAATCACAGCAGACGCGGGAGCGCACGCAGCCCTATGACGTCACGCCGCCAGAGCAAAATAAAAGTCCTCTCTGCTCTTCAATAAAACCAGCTCAGTCACAATGTACAGCTTTCATACAGAGCCAGATTATAGAGCTGTTCTTACTGTGTGATCAAACATATATTTAAGATGAAATATACATCTAATCATAACTAAGTATTACTTATATGGCCTAATTATTAGTGTTATTTAAATTAAAATCATATAAATTTAACCTAATACTTGTGATTTGTTAGAGACACTCTCTTAACTATATAGAATTAAATTTAATATATCATTATTATTGTGATAAGATGAAACATAACATTTGAACACGTTTATAAGGCCATTTGTCCTTTTTCGCGTACATGAGGTTGTTCCTATCTTTTTTTGTAAATTTAGAAGAAGCAGTACTAAAGTTTTGGGTGAATCATGATTATTTTTTACAGATTTCATGCACAGATTTGTGTGTTCGCATGAACATGAGATGAAGAGTCTCTCACACAAGCAGGATGAACACGAACGGACACCATATTCTGCCACAGATGACTAAAATATGATCTGTACGTCACTATCAAGACTGTTTATTTGCAGTGGTTCAGCAGAGACGCCAGAAAACTGAAGTCTGCTCCAGAAGCTTTGTGTTCATCAGACAGAAGCTCTGTACTGTAATCAAACATCAGGTCTTTATTATTATCATCCACCCCTCCTCCATTCAGCATGAAGATGCACAGTTGAAAGACATACGTCTACTTCGTCACAGTGTAAGTGTAAATAAATAAGTACAGCGTTTCCTTCACTCAAGAAATAAACATTTCCTTTACTCTATAAAGGCTAGTGTTTTTAAAGAACAGAGAAGAGTCTTGACATTTGCCAATATTAGTTGTAGCCAATACCCTTTTGTACATTTTAAATATCCTGTGCACAGCTGTTTGTCTTCTATATGGTGAGATTTTGGCCAAATGTATTAAACAACAAGAGAAACTGAGCACCAATATAGCTACAATAAACTTTATAACCTGCAAACTGATGAAAACGTGATGCGATTCATTTACTGCCTCAGATGCGGCCGTTCTAATGATGGGCAAAACACGTTTCGTCAAAAACCTCATTAACTCCATTTGAGTATGATTTTCAGAATTTAAGTGCAAGTGTCTGCAAGTGGTTTTTTTTAATGCTTAGTGGTGTGCCGTGGGATTTTTTACATACTGCGTCACAAAAAGTTTGGGAAACACTGGGTTACGTGGTTATGCAGACCGATCGGTGTTTGTCATCAAAGTACCACAGGAGCGTTTCTAAAGCATGCGGAGAAGTCTGCACAGTGCCAGTGACTCACGACCCCACTGTCCTCAGAGGAGGTTCAAGTATATAAACATTGCATGCAACTGTGCACATGCACTATCCAAACATGAGCATAACGACAACGCAAAATAACACAACAGTCTAACAGCCATAATGTTATTTTATACTAATTTACTCATTACTTTCATTTCAACATTAACCTCACCTAATGAGATGGGTGCGTGCAATTCCTGGAGCACAGCAAGTCCATTCTTGGTTTAATTTTGGAAACGGCCACTCAGAGATCACCCTCCACATCAATCACAATCTGTATGTTTTTTATTGTACGTGAGTGCTGAGAAAATCCTTTTGCACATGTGTACGTTGTGCCGAACGGCGTCAGTACATCCATAGCGGTTTTGGATAGTTGTGGGTTTTCCTTCTCGACTGAAATCCAAAACTCAGCCATCGTCTTGGAATTAAACGCTGTCTTTAAGGTTCGGTCACTTGACAGTTCAAGCAATACGTCCTCCAGTTCAGATGTCAGATGATTTGCCCTCGTTACAGTGAGCAGTGATCTTATCCAGTCGTATTGTTCTGGAGCTGTTTCCTCTGGGAAATATCTGTTAAAGTGTTCCAGGAGGGCTTGAAGGTGATAGACTTCTTCACAATGTTAACACTCAGTTGAATTCGCAATACACAAACTTCTAATTTTCTATTCTAACTGAATACACAAACGTGTCGCGTTGCTTTAGGAGGCCTTCATTAAGATTTGCATGTTTAAAATGTTCTGTCAGTGATGTGCTGATGTCAAACAATTGAGTTTACACTGCAAAAATAAACTAGTGAAAATACATAAATACCTTATTGTGTTCACTTCGTAGGCACACATTTTTGATTTGAATGAGAATACTTTTTCTCTGATCATGAAATATATCAGTTTTACAGATATATTTTGTTGGACAGATATTTGGATATTTGTATTTTAGGACATACAAGGATCCTGAATGGTTGTAACAATGTAATGTTACGGCACAAATGCCTTTACGGTCTGTATCTCGGGTGGGTGGTGATGCATGTGTACAATGTTTAAGTGATTACGGCGCAGGTCTTTTGTACATACTTTACCTGATGTTAAAGTCTTGCATAGCTGTGGGAACATATTTTATCTGGGGGGTGCTGGGGGCGGAGCTTGATGTTGCTGGGCGGGACCACGGTGGGGGATTTTAGACAAAATCCTAATATTAAACAGCCCAAACTCTTATAGATGAAGATACAAATTAATGAAGACAGAGTTATGAGAACGAATATATATTTGTGCTTTTGTGATTTTAGTTCAATAATTTTTTCTTTAATATTTCTATTATTTAAGGGGAAGTTTTGGTCCGTGCGTGCGCTCACTGACTGAATTACGCACTTTGGTGAATTGTCTCATCAGAAACAACAAAGTGCAGATGTACATGCGATTGTAAATAATGAGATTCATTCATCATACACTGCAGACAGCTTCACTTATTATAACTGGAGCTGTTTTTAGAGTGCTCACACTCGTGCTGGAATGAATTCAGTTATTATAGCCTGTTATTTGAAAATGTAATGTTCTTTGCTTACTGTATAACTTGTTCGTTGTTTGAAGAATCGTGGACATGCAGCATTATAATTAAACTTAAAATCTTTTAAAGTCTTTTACAATATTTTATGACATAACATACTTGCCTAAAACATTATGCTGTACGTAGTTAATAGATTGCATTAGGCTACAGTGGTTTGAGTGCATTTGACTAGAGCGCAATTACAGAGCTGTTGTGTTTATGTGATTGTCGGTGTCTTGAGAAGCGAAAAAGCTTCGGAAAACGACTCATAAAAAGGATGAGGACACTTTTTTTTTACAATTCGGAATTTAAAATTACAGTAATATCGCGTGAACATTTCACATGAAATTCTGTTAGTAAGCAGGAATTATAAGGAAGCAAGAAAAATACAGCTGCACTAAGTATATTTCTGGTCATTTTAATATGTAATTAATTACAAAACTATCACAAAAATGAAGTATCCTGGGGATGATCGAGGGGCACAAGAAGAATCTGGGGGGCACTGTAATAAACTGAAACAGACGTGAAGAAAAGTGGGCTCGGGATGGCAAGCAAAAAACATGAAGATAAAGGCGGCTGGGAGAAGCTAAAAGGTTATTTTTGCCCGTCTCTCTCACTATACACAGCATGTAGTCTATAGCACTGAAGTAAAATCCCAGGACAACCCTAGTCCGAGCGTCCACTGCTATTTATCACTCCGTCTGGCAAGAATATCCCATTCATTCATAAAGAGACAGCAGCGATTCTACAACGGGTTACGCTTGAGAGATTCTGAGTTAGAAAATAGAGTAAATGATGTAGCCTATAAGGTGATTGATCCGATTAACACACACACAGATATATGAATACTCAAGTTGAAGAATTCTGTAGTTTCAGGTTTCTAGATTTTATGTTTATTATTATGTTATAGACATTTTTGCTTTCTGCTCTTTTTATGTAGATTTCAAGTATTTAAGTTCATAATAATACATTTATTTCAATACCTTGCTGAAAAACAAAAAAAGAAACCATCAACAGAATTTGTAATGGTTTTACTGGTTATAATGGAAATTATAATGGACCCTATTGGTCTCTGATGATAATTGGTTGCCTATTATTGTTGTTAAATATTATTATTGTTAAAACCACTAAATCCTAATGGAACATGTCCCAAAACACACTACAGGAAACCATTATTTAATGATTGAAAGTTGGTGGTTTGTAATGTTTGTAATGGCGTTTGTAGTGGAAACCATTAGAATTTCTGTGATGGTTTCTATTGTTTTGTTTTTTTTCAGCAGGGTCACCATGGGTTTTGTGATGTTATTTGCCATAAATGCAATACATTGATTGCTGTAATATTGTGAGATAGTAGCGCCTGTTTGTAGTTGTGGTGGGCCTATTTGGGAGAAAATCCAGGATTTCTGATTTAGGAGGCTTAGGTTTCTAACCAGTTTTACATTTTGAAAAATTGGTGTTTAATTTGCATGTAATATGTATATGGTGTATAATTTGTATATATATCATATATATGTTTTCGTATCTAATCTAATTTATATATGTAATCTGATTATGACCCAGTGAAGGTTTTCATACGACTCATATTGTACAAATTCATACAAAATTGTCACCTCGTAAAATAGTTATGTTTTCCAGGAGTGAGATCGGGTTGGAAATGCACACCATTTTCCATTTGTGATGCAATAAGAGTCATGGAAGATATTCTCATTGCATTGACCATAATAGACATCTTCAGAAAGTGAATGCTCTCTACTCTGATCCACATACAGAGAATGTTTGTCTGTCTTCAGTGACATGATCCAGCACTCAAGTACATGTGAGGAACGGACGTGGAGCTGATGTGCATCAATGATCAAGAGCTCAGCTGCTGGGAATGAGCCAGAGATGGAAGGACTAGAGCGAGTCTCCATGTGTTTCAGTCAATGAGCAGAAGACTGCACAATGAATGAGCTCTGCTGAGTCCAGCAAGACCAGGCCAGACAACAGACATGATGCATTGAATGCAGTCAAAGCAATCTGGGACTCAAAGCCAGCTTGTTGTGGCTGATGGTGTTGCCTACAGAGGCCTATGTATAGTTGTAGCACATGCTACAATGCTAGTTGGAGCTGCTGAAACAGTTTTATTCAGCTGTTATTGAGTCGGTTCTGTGCTCCTCCATAACTGTCTGGTTTGGGTCAGCCAGCAAATCAGATTTAAGAAGACTTCAACGGACTGTTAGGACAGCAGAAAAGATCATTGGTGTGCACCTGCCCAGCCTTCAGGACTTGAACAACTCCAGAGTGAAGAAACGGGCAGGTAACATCATCAAAGACCCCTCTCACCCCGGACACAACCTGTTTGCACTTCTCCCTTCAGGCAGACGCTACAGATCTCTGTGCACTAGAACATCTAGGCATAAAAACAGTTTTTTCCCCCATGCCATCTCCAGCTTAAATAGCTAACATGTGGATCATTACCTGTGTTCTGTAACTCATTCTCCATCTTTAATTATTGCCTCTTTCTCAAGTATTATGTAAATACATATCTGTTTATTTATACAGCTGTATATAAAGTAAATAATGCACAAATCTGTACATAAATCTACTGTTCCAGATTCATACTTATTATTATTATCTATTGTTAAGTCTTACTATTTAAATGTTTTTTCTGTTCTCATGTCAGATGTGTATGTATGTATGTACCAGGAGCACCTTAAAAAAACCACAACAAATTCCTCGTGTGTTTGCGCACACCTGGCGAATAAAGCTAATTCTGATTCTGATGCAGCAGGACATTACTATTAATCCAGCTTTAATATTGTCTAGAGAAGGTTACCGTGAGGAAATATAAAACCGAGTATCATCAGTGAAACAATAAAAGATAACTCCATGTTTAACTCCAGTACTGAACCTCACGACTGATGTGACACTTCTTCATTTATTGTTGCTCAGATAAGTAAGATCTCAATCGTGATGTTTTAGTTGTTTTGTCCAATTTAATTGCTTCAAAATATATTGTGCAGATCTGTTCAGTAGGACAAAGTAAAACTCCATGTTATATTTGAGGTGGTTTGTTACATGAATAATACATTTATTTTGATGAGAAATCAGGAAATATGCAACCACAGCTGAATCTATTAAGCTTTAAAATATCAAGCTTCTGACACTGTCTTGAGTGAAAAACACAATATCTATATATATCACTATATCTGATGCTTTTGATGACCAGCTTACATCTTCTTTTAAAAGTGACCCATATCTACAGTAATATCTGCATTTAAACTGTACACTTGGCCAAACAACGCAAAATAGACGTACTGAGCAGAAAATCTCCACAGAGGTGTTTATTTGTGATGTACTGATGCAGAACATTGATCAGACCAGACTGTGTGTAGCAGATAGGCATAGTGCATACTATAGAATGATATTTTTGTGAGTTATGTTAAATAAATAGATCACTGTGTACCATGTTCCTTCGCATGCGGGGGCTGATGCTGCTGTAGTCTCCATGACACACTAGTGATTCAGAGAGAAGTGGCCACCTAAGCTGCCCTCTCATCAAGTAGCAATAAAGTTATTGAGAAGTTCCATATTAAAGATCAAATTATATCGTTTTTTGTTTTGTTTTTTGCATGTAGTTCTTTGGGAAGTATGAAAAACCGTATATAATAATTAGCTAAGTGCTATTTATTGTTATATAATAGTATTAGTATAATAGTTTTCTAAATTGCTAACACACTATAACTGATTCATTTGGCCTAAATTCATTCAATTCGTTCATCCACATTCATCAAAACGTTTCAAAACAATTTCATCAAAAACAAACAAAAAATTATCTCAATATTTCCTGCAAAACTCTAAATGCCCTCATTTTGCACAGATTTAACCATGTTTCCATTCGGAAAAAACAAGTACACAGTATGATTACCTCAGGTGTCACACTGTGAACTCAGATAGCACACATTTATCCACCTGTAAACATTGAGCAGCAAGACTGACGACACACCAGTCAGAATGGCAGGATAGCAGTACATACTGCCACAGGTGATCATGAGCTTAGGACGCTACGGATCTCTGTGCACTAGAACATCTAGGCATAAAAACTGTTTTTTCCCCATGCCATCTCCAGCTTAAACAGCTAGCAAAATAAATTATTACCTGTTTTTATTATTATTTCTCAGTACCTGAGGAAGAGAATAATTAAGTATACAGCGAAAGTATGCATTATTAATTAATATTTTCTACTTTAAGTAGTCTTTTTCTTATTTAAAGCTGCAGTCTGTTACTTCTTTGATTAAAAATGATCCAAAATCAATTTTTGAGCAAGTACATAACCAGCCAGTGTTTAAAACTATTGTCTTACCTTAGCCTGATTCACAACGCTTAGTTAATAATAATGTTTTCTAATGTGAGTGGTAGGGGTAGGTTTCCACTGGAAATTCGAGCACGGCACTGCGTCATTACGTCACGTCTGTAAACATAAAGAAGGTGTCCCGGCTAGTAGGCTATCGCATGTGAGGATCCTGCAGGTGGCGGATCGTTTATAGCCTTTTCTCACAGCAGCTAATAATTAAATGTATCATTTTGATGGCGGATTGTAATCCAGAAAGGATTATGTGTTTATGAAACACATGTGAATGAAATTAGATTATATTCCAGTTTTTAATGTGTGTGGGATTACACAAAATTTGTATTTTAAGGAGAACCAGTTCGAAGGAAGTATAATTCGATTTTTAGGTTAAAGTAATTTCTTTATATGAAATTTGAATGGTATGACAATTAGAGATTAGACATGCTACACACGACATACACGTAGCAATGCTGATGTTGTTAACATTAAAGGTCCACTGAAGTGCTTTGAAACACGCAGCGTTATTCTATGTGCTGACGTCATTTTAACTGAAACAGGAAGTCAGGGCGGGACATATGAAGCAGCCCCGCCTTCTTTTTAGATGGGCAATGGTTGTTCGTTCACTGTAGAGAAAATACTCATTTTGTGAAGAAGTGGCTAATTTCAGCTGCAACTTTAGCTTCTATTTATAGTGTAGGGGGCAGGACGCTTCGGATTCTAGAGAGCATTTGATTGGACAGAAAGTTTGATGAGAAGCTGAAGTGCAGGGTGATGACATCAAAATCGTTGATCCATATTGGCGGAAGTGAAAGACTGTAAGTTTTGAATGCTTTGATCTTGTAAATGCGAATTTTGTCATTGTTTTGGAGCACACTAGCTTATAGATAATCTTAAGGCTAACATATTCATACTAAAAGCCAAAAAACTTCATGGGGACTTCAACCATTTAAGAAAAAAAAAGTATAATAATAATTTGCACGGTTTGATGTGATATGAACTAACCGATCGTTAGATTTAATCACCATTGGTAGCGTGATTTATTG
This sequence comes from Onychostoma macrolepis, assembly GCF_012432095.1. Lineage (NCBI taxonomy): Eukaryota > Metazoa > Chordata > Actinopteri > Cypriniformes > Cyprinidae > Onychostoma > Onychostoma macrolepis. Next base: position 1,473,708 of record NC_081157.1, read on the forward strand.
TAATGCTTTTTTTCCCCCTCAGTTGGTCTGAACAAAAGTGGCAGGCTTGTTACTTGTTCAGATGGCAATATATGGTGAAAATTCTTATTTGGGTCATATATTCCAAGACGTAGGCTAGAATCTGTGATTGCGAAGTACAGTATCCACACCGGTGCGGTGACTGACTGCCACACATTCACCTCAAAACATTAGTTTCATACGCGCTGGAGCCGTGCCGGAGTACAGCCCACGCTAGCAAGATAATTCCACAAGCAGCTGCAATTCTAGGTTTTCAAACAGAGATGGCGAAAAAGAGGCAAAACTTATGAACTGCAGCTTTAAATGCCCTTCCTGTTCCCATGTCTTATATGCATGTATGCATCTATGTATATATGTACTAAGAGCTCCTGAAAAACCACAAATTCCTTGTGTGTTTGCACACACGCGGCTCATTCAGATTCTGAATACTGTAGCACGTTGAACACCCTCAGACTCATCACTGTTTAACTGATTTGATGCCAAATATTTTTGCAGATCCGAGAGATGACCAGTGTTGGGCACGTTACTTAAAAAAATTAATTAGTTATAGTTACTTCTCACAAATAGTAACTGAGTTACATAATTATAAAAGTAACTAATTACCAGGGAAAGTAACTATTGCGTTACTTAAAAAAAAAAAAAATAAATAACTTGGATGCCCCCAATATTAAATGAATGAAATGGACACTAAATAGAATAAATTATTATTATAAAACATTGTACACTAATCTATTTTAATATTTCGGTGGGATAATGTGAGAGACACCGATCAAATTCAATATATTATTGTAAATAGTATCAACCAATTATATATATAAAGCTTATGTTTGTAAATGGCACATTATTATTATTGTTTTTTTTTTAAATATCTGACACTTAGCATCAATCAGTCAAGCATTATAATCTGATATTATGATAATTTAGCATTATATGATGATATAACTTTAGTAATTATTTGTCATGTTGACTGAACTTAAGATATTTTTTGTCATTTAGTGTTTCGATAAAAAAAAGGGGGGAAAAACCCATAAAAATAATACTGATAACAAAACTACTACGAATTCTACTACTAATAACAACATAAAACGCACTAAGGATTAATGAGCTGCTGGGTTCATGAATATTAATCACGTTGTCTGCGTTCGCTCGAATTGATTTGCTGAAATCAAAACAGGGACGATAATAGGTCAAGGCCAGCCAATGAGATTGTTGTTTGCGCATTAGCTCCGCCCACTACCAGAGAAACCGGCAGTTCTCAAAAGCTGAAGAATTTCAAAAGAACGTTATTTTGACAGGAAAATACAACAAAGAATATCGTTTACATGTAGCGCATCAATTCTGCATGTTATGAAAGACTCTCTCGCTCTGTATCTTTCTTTGCGTGCGCGTATGTGAGAGAAAGCGACGCCGAGCCGTGCGTCTTCACACTAGAGTTTACGGTACGTCAAATACAGCTACACTGCGTTTCCATTCAGATAAACTGAAAAATAATATTATAAATTATAGTAACACCGCATTTTATTGTCAGTTACGGTAACGGCGTTGTAACGGGGGAAACAGTAATTCGTTTGATTACTCGTTACTGAAAAAATAACGCCGTTTATTTATAACGCTGTTATTCCCATCACTGGAGATGACTGTCTAGGGGAGAAAGTCTTTTGTCAGAAGACTAAGAAACTGCTTTAGTATGGAAAATACGGTCATTACCAATACTGTCATGCAATTTGACTGAGTATGCTGAATTTATTTATTGATTTATTTATTTTTACAGTACTACAACTTACAGTAGACTGCATTTTGTGATCATATTCAAATCTTTGACATTTGCACTTTTCTTTTCTAGTGCTTTTCATCTACTGGAGATTTCTTTAGAGTAGTGTAATGAAAATAAACCTTTCTTAAAGCTTGTTGTATTTTACTGTATCTGCAACTGTATACAGTATATACTGTATGTTATATACTGTAATTGGCATGCTGAAACAGACAAAATAGACTAATAGACTCTAAAAGACACTGACTTGCAAAATGATTCCTGATTCCCAAAAGGAGGTTTTTGTATAATGTGTGTTTGATTAAGATACAAGCCAGTAATGAGAATGAGGTGCAGTTTAGCAGAACATCACTGAAGAGCAGGACTACAGGATTAATCAGAGTCTGACTAAACCAAAGCTGGAGCTGAAGCTGAAGCAGACTCAAGGACTGATGTGGTGCTTCATTAATATCAGTGTCTGCAATGAAACGCCTTTGGTTTCATTTCTGATGTCATGTAATGGTTGTACATTTTAAAGTTGTGGTTGCATGTGCATTAAGCATTCATTATGTTAATACATCGTTTGTTCTTTCTTTCAGCTCATTATCTGAGAGAATCACTCTCCATTTGTCACCATTTCCGGAGTGAATTCAGACTATAAAAGAACGACCATCAGCTCACAGACACCATCATCTACTGATGAACATCTTCAAGACACAGTCTGATTCAGGTAAGATCATGTGTTGTCTCATATTGTCTCATATATTGATTAATGTAGCTTTTGGAGGTTTTCTTTCAGGTCCTTGTCAGAGCCACTCATTTTAGGGGTTGTGTTCAATAATGAGGCGATCAGCCCATAAACATCTGTCTTGTGATTGTCGTTTGTAGTTAATCAAACTAGTTTCCTTTAATTAAAAGTCTGTGCGGTTTCAGTTTTACTATCAGCACTGAGTGGAATAAAGACACAGATTTCTGTTTCCTAAAGAAAACATCTGAGTTCACAAAGCAGCAAGAGAATTAATAAAGTCTGAGCATTTGTGCTTTCTCTTAGTGTTTGCAGGCTTCTTATTTGATCGAGGAAGTGAAAAACACTGAACAAACTAGAAAGCAATTATAGTGTTTTAAGTGTATTCAGGTAGTTGTGCCAAAACATTTTTTCAACTACCTTTTTCAGCCTTAATTACAGTTTAACAGTCATTAGAAATAATTTATGCGACACTGACTGAGTGAAATTTTGAGTGTTTAATTAGTGTTGGAGCTGAACTCTTGTCTAGTCTGAGTTAGACCCGCACACATTTGCTTCTGTTTCATTTGCTGTTTATTTATTAGTCATTGATGTTATTGTGTTCTACTCACCGCTCTCGTCTTATTTCAGCGTATGTTACAACTGTTGCTCAATAAACAGCATTCACTGCAGCTTCCCCAGTCGTCCTGATCCTCACATCACAGTAAGATCTCACTATTCAAGTTAGAAATGTTAGAGTTAAACTTGCTACTAAAATGGATTAAAAGTGTATTCACTTTTGTTTGTGTCTGAACGATGTTCTCCATCAGATCAACAGTGTTTGGATGTGTTTTTACGGTGTGGAGTTGATGGAAAATATGACGCTGAACGTTCTCCTTTGACTTCTCTGAGGAACAAGAAACACAAACCAACTGGACAAGTTCTGTCATAAATGTAAGTTGTTCAGTATTTATTGCTTGTTTATTGAACTATTTTATTAAAGCAGTGTCACACTAGCAGTTGTGCTGAAGTACTGAATATTCAGAACGACATACTTATGATATTGTTTAAATAAATTATTTTCTGGGTGGAGGGATTTTAAATTTTAAGTTAAACTTTATACTTTTTTAATGTATGTGGTTTTTGATTTGACATTTTAAGCATTTTACAGGGATAGTTCAACTAAAAATGTATATTCTGTCATCATTCTCTCATCCTCATGTTGTTTCAAACCTGTAAGATTATGGTTCACATTCAGATCACAACTGAAGATATTTTTTATGAAATCTGAGAGATTTCTGTCCCTTCGCTGACAGTCAACGCAACGACCAGCTTGACGCTTCAAAAAGGTCATAATGGAACCCAGATGAATTGAGCGGTTCAGTCTGCATCTTCTGAAGAAACTTGATTGCTTTATATGATGAACAGATTTAATTCAGGCTTTTATTCACAGATAAACATGAATCAGCACAAAAACTGACAACAGCATACCCATCCCCAAACTAACTTCACCGAACGCCATGATAGTGTTGTTTGTGGTTGGTGAACATAATCATTGGGATCATTATTTGCCAGAGCTATTAACTGTTGATACTCCCCAGCAGAGTTGCTCCTTCATAGAAGGTTGAGAGGACCTTTTGAACGTGTTGTAGAGCCACATCAAACCAGTCTCAGAGTCCTTCAAGATTAGCATGAGATGGTGAAGAAGAACTTGTCTCAAGCTAAGGAGAAACAAAAACATCTCTATGAATGTGTATTATTCTAGGAATGATTGGGTGTGGATGAAAGCACATCCCCTTTCCAAGGCCTCTCAAGAATTTATATCAGTCGTGGCAAACAGAAGCTCAAGCACACTTGTGTCAGAATCAGTGAGGTCCATTCTTGTGTTACGCAGCACATTTGAGATCCGGAAGAACCAATGAGCTTCTGTTTGTGTTTGCTGATCAGTGTAAATATGTGAATAAAAGACTAAATTAAATCTGTTCATCAGATAAAGTGATCAAATCTCTTCAGAAAATGTGACTAAACCACTCAATATTAGTGGAGGGACAGAAATCTCTCAGAATTCATTAAAAATATCTTCATTTGTGTTCAGAAGAGGTTTGGAATGATGTGAGAGTGAGGAAATGATAACAATTTTAAGTTCTGGGTGAACTATCCCTGTTACATCCACCATTTGAATGGAAACATTTAGACAGAAGAATGTCAGGCCATCTGTCTTTACAAATAGGACATTTTTACATTGAGAAATTAAAGCATTTCTAACACATTGAAACTAATGACTGGTTTGTTATTTAGTGCTTCCTCTCAGGAATTTGTGAAACAATGGCACAACATAACATCAGCATCAATGACTCAACTGGATCAGATGATCATTATGTCCTTGAGTGGTACAGAAAAACACATTATGCATACTTGGTATCTGTCTGTGTCCTTTCAGTCGTTGAGATCCCAGTCATGATCTTAACTCTGATCGCCTTGTTTCTCATCATCAAATCTCGGCCTGCTGCTTCAGTTTTTGTTAGTCATTTGATACTTTCAGATCTCATACAGGTCATTTGTATATTAATAGTAGTAGGAACCTCTTGGACACACAAACTGGAAGGTGCATATTTCTATTCTTTGATTGTGGGTCTGTATTTTATGGCATGTGTTGCTGTTGAACGATATCTTCTGGTTTCTCATCCTATCTGGTACAGATCTCACCAGTCACTCAAACTCTCCTGTTTTATTTCTGTGATCATTTGGTTCGCACCTTTGATCATTGCAAGAATAGACCCCCCTCATATTGATTTTAATGTTCTAGCCTATTCTATAGCGTGTTTAATTCCCTACATCATCATCATTCTCTGTTTTGCTGGCACTTGTCGAGGTCTTTCTCGCTCAATATCTCTGACTGCTCTGAAGCGCAAATTAATTTTGGGCAGTTTGTTCCTGGTGCTGTTGACTTACACACTTCTCATTCTCCCTGCTGGAATTTTCATATTGATGTTATCTTATATTGAATATTTCAGTTTTTTTCATGATAATTTATTACTTGAAAAGTCTTTCTTCTATGCACGATTGCTCGTGTTTGTGAATCCACTTGCTGACTGTTTGCTGTATCTGTTCATGAGGCCTGATGTTGGTGATTTAATGAAGTCTGTTCGCTGCTGTCGTAGACGTCAGAGATCGAATCACAACCAGGACGAACACTCTGTAGTGAATCCACAGAACAGCTGCTGTACTGTAGTGTGCTGTATTTCAGCTCAAGAGCCTGCATCTCATTCACTGAACACCTGCAGCTCAGTTTAACCTGCTGATAAATGAGCTGAGCATATTTAATGAAGTCAATGTCCATTTGTACATTGCAAACACACTTAATTTCTAGGAAATTGAGGTTTATTTATAAAATTATTTATTAAACAATTGATAAAAACTACAGGTGCTGGTCATATAATTAGAATATCATCAAAAAGTTGATTTATTTCACTAATTCCATTCAAAAGTGAAACTTGTATATTATATTCATTCATTACACACAGACTGATATATTTCAAATGTTTATTTCTTTTAATTTTGATGATTAGAGCTTACAGCTCATGAAAGTCAAAAATCAGTATCTCAAAATATTAGAATATTACTTAAGACCAATACAAAGAAAGGATTTTTAGAAATCTTGGCCAACTGAAAAGTATGAAAATGAAAAGTATGAGCATGTACAGCACTCAATACTTAGTTGGGGCTCCTTTGCCTGAATTACTGCAGCAATGCGGCGTGGCATGGAGTCGATCAGTCTGTGGCACTGCTCAGGTGTTATGAGCCCAGGTTGCTCTGATAGTGGCCTTCAGCTCTTCTGCATTGTTGGGTCTGGTGTCTCTCATCTTCCTCTTGACAATACCTCATAGATTCTCTATGAGATTCAGGTCAGGCAAGTTTGCTGGCCAATCAAGCACAGTAACACTATGGTCATTGAACCAGCTTTTGGTACCTTTGGCAGTGTGGGCAGGTGCCAAGTCCTGCTGGAAAATGAAATCAGCATCTCCATAAAAGCTTGTCAACAGAAGGAAGCATGAAGTGCTCTAAAATCTCCTGGTAGATGGCTGCGTTGACTGTGGACATCAGAAAACACAGTGGACCAACACCAGCAGATGACATGGCAGCCCAAATCATCACTGACTGTGGAAACTTCACACTGGACTTAAAGCAACATGGATTCTGTGCCTCTCCACTCTTCCTTCAGACTCTGGGACCTTGATTTCCAAATGAAATGTAAAATTTACTTTCATCTGAAAAGAGGACTTTGGACCACTGAGCAACAGTCCAGTTCTTTTCTCCACAGCCCAGTTAAGATGCTTCTGACGTTGTCTCTGGTTCAGAAGTGGCTTGGTAGCCCTTTTCCTGAAGATGTCTGAGCGTGGTGACTCTTGATGCACTGACTCCAGCTTCAGTTCTCTCCTTGTTAAGCTCTCCCAAGTGTTTGAATCAGCTTTGCTTGACTGTATTCTCAAGCTTGCGGTCATCCCTGTTGCTTGTGCACCTTTTCCTACCCAAATTCTTCCTTCCAGTCAACTTTGCATTTAATATGCTTTGATACAGCACTCTGTAAACAGCCACACCTTTCAGTAATGACCTTCTGTGACTTACCCTCTTTGTGGAGGGTGTCAATGTTCATCTTCTGGATCACTGGCAAGTCAGCAGTCTTCCCCATTATTGTGGTTTCAAAGAACAAGAGATACCCAGAATTTATACTGTAGAGATGGTCATTTATTCAAACTCAAATGTAAATATTCTAATATTTTGAGATACTGATTTTTGACTTTCATGAGCTGTAAGCTCTAATCATCAAATTTAAAAGAAATAAACATTTGAAATATATCAGTCTGTGTGTAATGAATGAATATAATATACAAGTTTCACTTTTTGAATGGAATTAGTGAAATAAATCAACTTTTTGATGATATTCTAATTATATGACCAGCACCTGTATATACATATATTTGTTTCTCCTTCTGTTGACTTCATGTAATAGCTGTAATTTATCATATGATGGAGAGGAGGGCTATGACTGGTCATAATCCAGAGGAGCAAATCTTTGCATGTTTAAAGATCTGTTGACACTGTGGTCATGGATCAGTGCTGTACCGCTGCTCACCTGCTCATTAAATCAGTGCACACGTGCAAATAAATCACGCTGTCTGCATCATTTATATACTGATACCCCCCTATACTAATAGAATGTGAAGTATTTTAATGCTGCTATGATATTTATACAAGTATATGTAAAATATTGAGCAGCACTAGAAAATTACATGGCAATCTAAAGAGTTTAATAAGCTGGTATATTAGATTGAATATTGTGTTTTTGATGACTGTATTGTTTCTTCTTCACTGTTAGAGTCAGAGACTGTCCTGCGGTCTCTCTTTTTTGTATATTAAAGAGCTTACTGTTCTCCGGCGTCTGTTTCTGCCTCTACTTATTTGACTAATAACTGTTGCTGGTGAACTGTACGTGAATTAGGATTTTAAGTTCAAGTTTATTTATAAAAGTGCATAATAATACAACAGCGTTCAAACAATAAAACAAACATAAACACAAATAACCACAGTTAAAAGATATACAAGACATCTTCTCTCAGATACTTCTGTCATTAATTACTCACCCACAAGTCATCTCAAGCCTATAAGACCTTAAATTCATCTTCAGAACACAAATTAACATATTTCTGATGAATCTGAATATGACCCTCCATAGACAGCAAGGATACTACCATGATCAAGGCACAGAAACGTAGCAAGGACATCAGTAAAATATTCCATGTGACATCAGTATTTCAACTGTAATTTTATGAAGCTACGAGAATACTTTGTGCACAAAAAAAAAATTAAAAATCAGCTATTATCGAGAGTACCACAACACATGTGGCCTTGTTTATGAGCAGAAAACACAGACAGATGAACCTTTCAGTGAGTGAAAAATAATGCCATTCTCAAAAATGAGGAAAGGTGACGCTTAAAACCAAGTTTCCAAGATAAATGGATGGGAAAATACACATTTTTCTTCCTGGATTGAGTTGTATGAGGCCTGTTTGTCTTATTTGCTCAGAGTCTGTTGTAGTTGCCACAGTTTTAAACATTTAACGCCATTATGAAACTAAACATGTAACCCCTCTTGGTTCGTGCGTTCTATTCTCTCAATAAAGCCCATGCGAAAGCAGTTTTGTTGAGCACATTCACGTTAGTGTTTCCTGTAAGCTGGAGAAAATCTGGAAAAGATGTGGAAAGCACCAAACAGACAATAAATACTGCCAATCCAGTCACAAAACTGTTGAAAAATAATACACATAAGGATAAATCAAACAAATATACAAAATGAAAAAAACAGAGCATACGTCGTTAGCACGTGGTGTGCACAACCACCTGTTAAGACTACACACCGCTTTACCCTTCTTAACACAATAATACAGAGTAAAGCCATCTTAAACACATTTCTAGGCAAATACAATTGACGAGACAATCTCCCACATGTTCTTTTGACCGATTGACCAGAGACATTTTCACCTACCATCCTTCTCAACAGCTGGAGTGAACTGAGGAGATGGCTGACTCCACATATTATACACCCTTCTTGCCTGTAGGTAGTGGTCGGATTGTAAAAAAAAATAAATAAATAAATAAATCTTAGAAAATAATACACAAATACAGCTTCTCAAAAACAGAAATAAACCTAGAATTGCCATTCTTAGCATCAAGCTTTTGATCAGTAAAGACTGTTCACATAAAGAGCTAATAGAAAAAAGTGCTGCACATATCACTTATCCTTAATCCCAACCCAAATGAAGTGCCTTTTACACTTCACCTCGACAATTCTTAATCACTCACAGGTTGACATACTGTCAACTATACTTCAAAGTTTTAGACTAAGAACTGAAATAGAGCATTTACCAATAGTTTTCTTTGTTGTGACAAACAAAGTCTGCTGATTCATAGAAGAAACAAGGCGATCTACTGGTTTCAATAATCTGCCAAACTTTGATCTACGGCCCGGTAACTCAGTACCGTTCACAGTACCATCAACAGCAAGATCAGGGCTGCCGCGTGTTTTGAGTTAATTCTTTAGCATTTATTTTTTTTATCTAAAATCAATTTTATACACCACCATTTTCGTTTCTATAACGTGTGACTATATCCTCTATTGTATTATACAACAAAAACAATCAGAGCGCATTGTTACCACTAGTTCTATTTTGATTTCCCGAGTCCGCTAATAGCCCGTTAGCATCGCCAGCATGGTTGCCGCTAATCCCGCTTACACTGCTAATACTCTATTCATACACATTACCATTATTTCACTGTTACTTGCTTTAATGACGTATGTGTGTCTACCTTTGAGTGTAGGTGAGGACGCATTCGAGCTGTTGGAGGCCGTGGAGAAGCAGATCCGCGACCTGGTGGAGCGGAGAGCCACGCTGGATCCCGGGCTGACGCTCACAAGTCCGGGGGAGGTATACAGCGCGCTGCTAACACTCCCACCACCTCTACTCCGTGCGTTTCTCTGCACAGGCCCCGTGCACCCAGGAAGCGATCTTCACAGATGTCCTTCACTCCGGCGCTGGGACACCACGGACCCTGGGTGCACCAGCAGTGGAAGACGCGAGCCAGGCCCCGGGCGACCTCTCCCCTCCGCCGCCGGAAAGATGCAAAAAGATGCTAAACAGATCGCCTCTCTGGTCTCCCCATCAAACTTCAAACACATTCCAAAGTGTATGTGTGCCTATATTCAAGTGTATGTGTGCATCTCTGCTTTGACATCTTATAGAGGTTCCTTTCTTGGTATCAAAATGATCTTCCTTTTATTCCTCGAACAATGATGTACACTATGTGATCATGAAATACATCATACAATTTTTTACTATGCTTTGAAGTAAAACTTCACCAACTTTGCAATAAAAATGCAAATGGGCCATAAACAGAGACAAAGAAAGTTTCACCCGCTCAGAATTCATCCCTCTGATTGGCCACTCCACCCAAAAGGTGGGTGCAGCTATGAACTATCGAAAGTTCCGAACTCAGACTAATCGTTCCTCAAAAAACCCTTCTTCTTGAGACGGACACTACCAAGATTCTTCAAAAATTATCCTCTTGAGTTTTACCTTCTGGCAGTTTTACCTTCAAGTAACTTTGTGGACTTGCTGTGAACTTTCCTTTCTTCAGAAGAACCAGAGGAAAACCGCACTCCTAAAGATCTCATCAAGAACCTCCGTTGTCTATCGCATCAGGACTCTTGTTCAGCAACAAAGCCAATGCAAGTAACTGTTTACAACTATTTAGATGCGTGTTCAAGTTTGAACCCCTTTTTAAGATGATTTTTGATTCTTTGATGATTCTCATTAGGGTTGTGGTTAATTGATGTGAAATACTGCCATTCTTTGTTCTTCTCTCTCTCTTTCCTCGCTTTCCTTCATTCTGTGTATATTTTGCTTAATTTAGTGTATGTTAGCTATAGTTTCATTTATTAAATCCCTTATATTCACAATTGATTGTCTCTGTGTTCTGCTCACAATTCGAAGTCACTGAATGTTCCTTGGCCAGGAAAATAATCTTTCCTAGAATTGATAAATGATTATATTGTCTGCTCAGTGGATGGACAGATCAAATAATTGTAATATTGAATCTGCTACAGTTAATTCTAAGATCTAATCTAAATATTTATTATTAATTATAACCATTTCCCTTTTGAGCTAATTTGCTACAAAAGGTTCAGTAGACTGTTTGTTTTAAACGAATGGTTACTGTCATGGTGTAAAGAACAGAAACTGCTCTTTGATAGATTCAATAATTGGAATCTTTTCTGGGAGCGTTCTAGGCTTTTCAGTGCTGATGATCTGCACCCCAACAGAGTCAGAGCCGAACTCCTGTCGGACAACATCTCCAGGACGCTACGCTACATATGACTAGTAAGCCAATTCTCAAATAACTGCTATGATGGCTTTTGTTAATTAGTTAACAGTTATTGTAAATAACAGGTAATAGTTTTGATGTACTCGGCTTGACTGAAACCTGGCTTAAACCAAATGATTATATTGGTCTAAATGAGTCTACTCCACCAAGCATGAGCCCCATCAGACTGGTCGTGGCAGTGGTGTCGCTACAATATATAGTGATTTTCTCAATGTTACTCAGAAAACAGGACACAGGTTTAACTCATTCGAACTACTTCTACTTAATGTTACACTTATGCAGATATGCAAAATAAATCTCTCCTATCTCTTGCTCTGGCTACGGTGTATAGACCGCCAGGGCCGTACAAATATTTCCTAAAAGAATTTGCAGATTTCCTTTCAGACCTATTGGTTAATGTTGATATACTCTAATTGTTGGAGACTTTAATATTCATGTTGATAATACAAATTATGTGTCGGGACTTTCATTTACTGACCTAATAAACTGGAGTCAAGCAAAACGTCACCGGGCCCACTCATCATTTTAATCATACGCTAGATTTAATTATTTAGCATGGAATTGATCTTACTGATATAGATATCATACCTTAAAGTGATGATGTTATTGACCACTATCTTGTATCGTGCATGCTGCATATTACCGATATTAACTATATGGCTCCACGTTATCGTCTGGGCAGAACTATTGTTCCAGCCACCAAAGATAGATTCACGAATAACCTGCCTGATTTATCTAAACTGCTCTGTGTACCCATAAATTCACATGAACTAGACTCGATGAATATAGCAATACAGCAATTCGTTGCGCCCAAAGAAAAACTGCAGTGCGTTACAACTTTAGGAGAAGAAGAGCTAAATAAACTTATCATTGCATCTAAACCAACAACATGTTTATTAGATCCTGAACCCACTAAATTACTGAAAGAGTTGTTACCTGTAGCAGAAGAACCGCTTCTAAATATTAACTCGTTACTATCTCTAGGTCACGTCCAATGTTCCATCTAAGCTGCGCGCGTGCAGCCGCACAGAGAAATAATGTGCCGCACACACGCTAAAATGAGTTGGGAAAGCCATTTGATTGTATTCTAGTAAAAACAAAAGAATTGCAATGCTCGGGTAAACTGCTATAGAGTTAGAATGGGTGAATGCGGTTTACAGGTTTCATAGAAAGAGAACGATGTGTGCCAAATGAGTCTCTGTGGAAACCAAATACTTCAACTTCAACTTCAACTTTTATTTATTTGTATAGCACATTTTAACGCAATTTTATTGCCCAAAGTGCTTCACAATTTAAAGAAAGCATATACAAAGATTAAAACAATGACATCTAACATAATTAATAAGAATAAACCACTTGATGAACCAACCCACATTTGACAAATACCCTTTATCGGATGTTGATCCTCTACGAAAGATCTCTATGAAGGTCTTTTCTCTACGAAAGCTAATGTAAAAAGATGAGTTTTCAACTGAGACTTAAAAACTTCCAAGGATGGAGCCTGGCGAATATAAAGTGGAAGACTATTCCACAATTTGGGAGCCACAACCATAAATGCTCTATCACCTTTAGACTTTTTTAGAACGAGGAACTGCCAGTAACAGTTTATCTGCTGATCTCAGTGTCCTAGCTGATGTGTGATACTCTAAAAGATTAGTGATATAACTTGGGGACATGTTATGAAGTGCTTTAAAAACCATCAATAAAATCTTAAAATCGATCCTGTACTGAACTGGTAGCCAATGGAGAGAGGATAATATTGGAGTAATATGATCTCTTTTCTTTGTGCCTGTCAAAAGCCTGGCTGCAGCATTCTGTACAATTTGCAGACGAGATAGTTGTCGCTGACAGATCCCAACATAGAGAGAATTGCAATAGTCCAATCTTGAGGTAATAAATGCATGGACAACGGTCTCTAAATCTTTAAAACTAAGAATCGGTTTTAACCTGGAAATCATTCTAAGTTGGTAAAAACTACTTTTTACTACCGATTTTATCTGATTGTCAAAGCTAAGAGTTGAGTCGATTATGACACCCAGGTTTCTTACACTGTTTTTTACAATTATTTCTAAAGGAGCAATAGTACTAGAAATCATCTCTTTAAACTTTGGTTGACCAAAAATAATTAATTCTGATTTCTTTTCATTTAGCTGAAGAAAATTTTTAGACAACCAAATTTTAACTTCTTCCAGACAAAGTATTAGGGACTGTAGCGAGTGCTCGTTCCCGACTTTAAGTGGTAGATATATCTGAGTGTCATCGGCATACATATGATATGAAATGTCATAGCGATGACATATAGATCCAAGTGGGCACATGTACAGTGAAAATAATGTAGGGCCCAGAATAGAACCTTGAGGAAGACCATATTTTAAAGGAGCCACAGAAGATGAAGTATTTGCGAAGTTAACAAAAAATGTTCTATCATGCAAATATGATTGAAACCACTTTAAAGCTGTTCCTTTGATGCCTACATCACACTCCAAACGTTTTAAAAGAATCGAGTGATCAACAGTGTCGAATGCGGCACTGAGATCCAGCATAATTAAAACAACCCCCAACCCAGAGTCAACTGCCATCAGTAAATCGTTCACAACTTTTACCAAAGCGGTCTCTGTACTATGACCAGCTCTAAATCCAGATTGGAATTTATCCAGAATATCATTTTCAGTTAAAAAAGGAGTAATTTGAGAAAGAAATTTGAGAAAGAAATACTTCAGTGGTTGCGGACGAAGTAGCTCAAATCGAGAGCCAACACAATGACATGTGAAATAAAACGTCCTCGTGTATTAAAGAAGAGTGGCTTGATTAAGTGCTGGAAATAGCGGATGATGGGCACAGATCGGTAACAAAACTCTGAGACATTTACAGTCACACACAGGTGTATTGTGCAAACTGTACTTCATAGGGATGTTTAGATAGCTATAGAAGAATTCACATGTTCACGTTTTTTTTAACTTACAGATCTCAGTTTAAATGTTTCAGTTTGTTTTCTGTTCTCTTCTATCAGTTTAAATGCTTCAGTTGTTTTGATATTATATTATATTATGTTAGGCCTATATTATAAACCTAATAAATAATTGACCTCGTTATTTTAAATGGAGTCACTCCAATATAAGTGTTTACTATCACTTTTTATCCATTTAACACATCCTTGCTGAATAAAAGTATTAATAAAAAAAAAAAAAAGAAATAAGAAAGAAAAAATTTACTGACCCCAAACTTTTGAATTGTAGTGTATATTGTAACACAAAATGTATATTTTGAATAAACACTGTTGTTTTTAACTTTTTATTTCTCAAAGAATCCTGAAAAATATCACAGGTCCTAAAAAAAAATATTAAGCAGCACAACTTTTTCTAACATTGATTATAAATTAGCATATTAGAATGATTTCTGAAGGATCACGTGACACTGAAAATTCAACTTTGCTTCACAGGAATAAATTATATTTTAAAGTACATTAAAATAGAAAACTTTTATTTTAAATTGCAATAATATTTAGTATTTTTTATCAAATAGTTGATGAGTCTAAGAAACCCAAACTTTTGAACGGCAGTGTATTGTACTGTAAAAATGTTTTCTCAGATAACCTAAAATGTGCATCATTTAGTTACATCAAGGGTCAAATCAAATATAAATAGCACATTAAAGTTAAAAGTTACACACTTTTTGTGTGCACGCGCTATACAGGTCTGGTATAAAGAATGTTTTTGCTCAGGTGGCCGAAATGTCCGCCCAATAGAGAAAAGTTTTGCTCAGCAAGAAAAAAAATTAAAAGGGAACATTGGTCACGTCCCAAAACCATTCAAGCTGGCGGTTATTAAGCCTCTTATTAAGAAACCACAACTAGATCCTAGTGAACTGGCAAATTACAGACCCATTTCAAATCTTTTGTTTATGTCTAAAATTTTAGAAAAAGTTGTGTCTGCTCAATTGTGCTCCTTCCTGCAAAAAAATTATCTCTATGAAGAATTTCAGTCAGGTTTCAGGCCTAATCATAGCACAAAAACTGCACTTGTTAAAATTACATATGACTTGCTTCTTGCATCAGACCAAGGCTGCATCTCATTGCTAGTTTTACTTGATCTTAGTGCTGCGTTCGACACTATATAGTTCATGATATACTCATAGATCGATTACAAAACTATACAGGTATTCGAGGGCAGGCTTTAAGATGTTTTAGATCCTACCTGTCCGATCGTTATCACTTTGTCTTTTTAAATGTGTGGAGTCATCTCAATTGGCAGTAAAGTATGGAGTGCTGCAAAGATCTGTCCTAGGCCCTCTACTATTTTCAATATACATGTTGCCCCTTGGTAATATTGTTAGAAAATCCAGGATTAGTTTCCATTGTTATGCTGATGATACTCAACTATATATCTCAACAAGACCCGATGAAACTTCTAAATTATCTAAGCTAACAGAGTGTGTTACAAAATTTTAAAGATCGGATGACCAATAATTTTCTCCTGTTAAATTCAGATAAGACAGACATATTACTTACTGGACCAAAAAAACAGTACGCAGAATCTCTTTTTACAACTTGCATCTAGACGGATGTACCGTTACTTCCTCTACAGTCAAACATTTGGGTGTTATATTAGACAGCAACTTGTCTTTTGAAAATCACTCTAAAGTGTTACCAAAACTTATTCAAAAAAACAAAACAAAAAAACTTACTGATTCCAAATTTTTTTACTGGTACTGTATAAATATACATACTTCACTGTGAGTATTCTTAAGTATTTTGTGCATTTTTCTCTTACCCTTAGGATGGCAACACCAAGTCCATACACACGGCCAGCACCTATTCATTGCAAGTGTGTGGCAAATAGGACCACTAAGAAAGCCATCTCTTACAATTATGAGAGGGAAAAAATGTAAATGGAATCATTTCATGTGAAAACTGTTAGTGCCCTATCCAATGGCACAAACGTCTACATATCAACAAGTCATGGAAGACTTTCAGAATTTGAGGAGGGGGTGAGATATTTTCTAAAAAAATGTCACAGTTAGTGCTAAATATGGCCACAAAAATGTATATTTTGGTCGGACATCAAGCTAATTCAGGGCAGCACCACTTGCCTTGTCGGATGCAGCCGAAAAGGCTACAAACGACATCCTCTATCCGCCATCCCATCAATGGAGAAGAGGCAGACATCATTTCTAGGGGGGATTACTCGAGCATCCAAGGCCAAGTTGAGAAAGTGAGTGATTTTAATGCTGTTAATGAATATCTGGAAATAAGTTAATCTGCATTACTCTGTTGCTTAAATGAATATGAAAATTAAGAATCACTTTTAATTACTCACTCACATGAAGTTGCAAACCCAAAACACAAAAGATGGCAATACATTGTGACTCAGTACAACAGTTCAATTACAGCTATTTTAGATAGAATTTTAAAATAGTAAAAAGAAACAGCTCAAACATACAGTAACTGCACATTCTGAATGAGTGTGATTTGACCTGAATTACTTACATGTTGGCCTCTTATTCTGCAGATACAACCGGTGAGAATGACAACGGTCCAGGAGGGCCATGTCTCCATTTTGGACCTGCGCCTTAGATGTGGTCAGAAGGTCCTGGAAGTTTCACTTTGGCGTGACGAGGCTTTGAGTGAGCTTTACTTTGGAGACGAGGTGGAGCTCACACGCCTTAAGGCATTTATAAAAGAAAACGGAAATGGGAAACTAAATTCCTCGACATATTGTCAAGATACACAAATAATGCAAAACACTTTAGCTGTTTCTTTAGAAATAAAGTTCAATATTTTTCATCCCTAGGGCTGTCGCTAACGATAATTTTGGTAATAGAGTAATTGATTGCCTTTAAAATGACTTAAAGTACATATATTTTAAATGGTTTTAAAATATCTTGCAGCCTTATAAAACAGTAGAAGAAAATGTGCCAAATTGTAGCAAATTAGCTCAAAAGGGGAAATATCAATTTAAATTACTCATAACTTTTTATAATTAATTACTAATATTTAAATCAGCTTTAAAATTACTGTAGTAGAATTTCAAAATTGGTGATCCATTCGTCCACCGAACGGATAGTACAGTAACAGATGTACCTCCTGGCCAAGAATAACCTTCTCACTGTTCATACTGAACTGTGTAAGAGCATGTACCGAAATCGCACATTAAGTGATCTTGATTCGTGAGCAGCGAACACACAGACAATCATATAAACAACTTTAAAGGTGCCATAGAATGCATTGATACAATATTTTAAATTGTTCTCTGATATCTACATAGAAGGTATGTGGCTTAAGTAAGGGCAAAAAAATCTCCAGAAACAGTTTTACATGTCAATTTACAACCCTAGGATTTCTCCCTAGAATGAAACGGTCTGTTATTGGCTTATTTGGAAGGGTCATGAATAATACCGTTCAGCTCTGCTCTGATTGGCTGTTTCACAGTGCAGCTCATTTCAGTAGCTTACAGGAAGGAAACACAGGGAAAATATATATTTCAATACATTTTTTACAGTAATTATCAAGGAGCCGCTATTAATTTGCTGGGCATTGAAACTGCTTTCAAATGCATGATGGCTTTTTAGTTTCACTTTCACTGTTTATACTATGGAGAGGCAGTACTTACCACACATTTTACAAGATCAGATGCTTGTCAGTGGTGCTCAGGATCTGTAAATCATTCACCATCATCCTCAGTCATCTCTCTTACTCTGTTTATGTGGTAAGTGAAATCTTATGTACTGCAATGTAACAGGCTACCGCTAGCAAGGAGCTAACCATGTCCCTTTAGTGGCTCGCGTTATTTTATTAGAACGTGTTATTTGCTTTCCGTGCCTTTCTGAATACAGACACCAACCCATCCCTGCACTTCACATCCCCTGCACAGCCTGAAACATAACATTTCTTCACAATGTCTGCAGAACTTCTGATGGTTCGGCTGGCGGCTGGCCTAGAACATGGGCGGGTATATGCAAATGTTGGGGGCGTAACTATTACGTTACAGTCGGTGTTATGTTTTGATTCACCTATTTTTCAGTGTTCTTTTTTATTCACGAAATTTACATAAGAAGGAGGAAACTATGGTGTTTAAGGTTCACGGTATGTCATTTCCATGTACAGAACTCTTATTATTCAACTATGCCAAGGTAAATACTGTTT
This sequence comes from Onychostoma macrolepis, assembly GCF_012432095.1. Taxonomy (NCBI): domain Eukaryota; kingdom Metazoa; phylum Chordata; class Actinopteri; order Cypriniformes; family Cyprinidae; genus Onychostoma; species Onychostoma macrolepis. Next base: position 1,492,281 of record NC_081157.1, read on the forward strand.
TCCATTCTATGGCACCTTTAATAAATGGGACGATGTATAATACAGCTAAACTACGCATATATGTAGCATTGCAAAAAGGTAAAGATGAGTGAAAGAGAAAGAGACACAGAATGGCAAACTTTACATTCTAGCCCTATAAGAGCCAGCAAGGGGACACCACCTTTTTAAAAACAAAAAAAAAACAAAGGGTTAAACTTACAGTACATCTGAAGGTTACTAGAAAGGTTACTTGCATTGGTTTTGCATTGTCCTTCTGCTAACAAGTAGGGCTATTTACACAGTGTAAATAGACACTTGTACACTCCACAAAGCTAAACTGAATAACCGGTGTGTGTGAAATGTCTAGGCCCTACATGAAGCTGAATGTACATATAAAAAAATATATATATATTCATTCATATGACTTAAATTTCTGGCCACGGCCCATGTTACATTGATTTGTTTTCTCTTTAAAGTAAAACTAAGCATCAAATTAATACAACGTGAACATGCCTCAACTAAAATGAGGGAACAAATGAATAAGTAGTGTTATTAACATTGTTAAAATGTGGAAATTCGAGTGATCAAGCCGCAAAAAAGAACACAAAAGGCACATATGACTTAATTTAAATTTATGGGATTCTTTCACCTCTGTCATTTGGCATGAAACCAAATGTTTACATGGGCAAGATAATCAATTATTTTTATTGTAAACAAAGCTTTGTACTTTAACAAAACATACGTGCAATAATGTGTTGCCATACCATAGCCGGGGGTAGTTGTTAGTCACGCTGACCAGCACAGCTGTACGCACCGTAGTAACATCTGGGATCACTTTACTTTAAATGGTAATAGGTGTTATTCAAAAGCATCACAACTGTTTTAAAATACAAAAAAGCACCACCATTATACCGCACATTCAGTATAAGAATATACTGACGATATCAGAAACGTCAAATATATCCATATGTCTGCTCTTCTCTTATACCCAGATATTGACATTTTTATTTCAAATTTCTTTATTAGATTTTATGCATGGAATACCAACTCAACAACTTACAACATTAATTTTATACAATTATCCTTCCATGGTATTACTGATACTACCCTACTAAACATTTCCCTCCCTCAAAATTATGACAAATTATTCGTCAACTAAATGAACACTGCCACGGACCCCCTCAGAGGGACAAGAGGTCCACCCACTAAATGGTTAGTTCACAAAAAAAACATCTGTCATTTCCGGCTACACACACAGTTAAAGTTAAAGTGATGAGTAATGAAGGTGGGCTCAGGTTGTTGTGCTGTGGGATGTGTTTCACATACATTTATTTATTTGTGGCGACCCGCCACGATATCAAAACTGACCGGTTTTCCAAAAGGCTTCGTTGAATAAACATGAGCGCATAATGCATGTTTAAAAATCAAAACGAGGTGCGGGTGTTTTTATTTCACTGTATTTCTGAAGGAACATTGCCTTTAGAAAATTTTCAATGTCACTTTCATCTGGCATGTTATATGTCTGATAAAGCAGCGTTTGTAAGCTCAGCGCTGCTTGTGTAATGTTTCCGGGGAAACCTCTAGCTCTCCCGTTTTAAAGCGCCTCCTGCTGGCAGAGGATGAATCTGCATTTCTTATTAAGTCCGTCTGATTAACGCAGTAAACATATTTTGCTTATCAAAAATAATCTACTCTAGAGGGACTTAGCTGTTGTTATTGATTCTATTTGTAAGTCTACCGGAAGTTAAGTTAGGGCTTCAAAGCGTGCATGCGCAGTAACGTTTGTTAATGTTGCTGCCGTTGAAACCATCTATAGCAGAATAAAACGTCATCAGCATGCGCTAGTGCTAAACAAAAAGAGCATGATCAATCAGACTTTAGCAGTTGTAGTTTTTATGTGTGCTGAAAAAAGTGGACGCGGCGAAAGAGGAAGGGATAAGAGCTTGAGGCAAGCAGTTTTATATTTGAGCATCATGTCGCGTTGATTTCATGTCACGTTTTTATTGGTTGGTCAGTAAACGTGGATCGTAGCAGCAAACACACTGTGCGATGATCATGCTGTATCGTAGGCCGTCTTTGAACCTCTCTCACTGTACGACATAAGAGCACCGATTAGGAGCCACGATCTCTTCACGATGCCAATCCTTTAGTCTGGGACAGTCAAAAATCATGCCGTGTGTCCTGGACTTAAGACACTGGTTTGAATCTGATGTATTATTAGTCGGTCAGTTATTGAACTCTGATGGTCAGCTTTTGAGTATTAACGAACTGTGTCTTAAATTTAAATGTCATATTTCTGTTAAAGATTATTCTACTGTCATGAATTCTATTTCTGTAAAAATTCTCTAAAAAGTCCCTGTTCATCCTAGATCAACTTACGATGCTACACTTACACCTGAGCGTGACGGAAGAAAGTCACAACAGACGTTTTATTCAGTTTGAGACTTTGATTTGAACTCACAAACATTCAAACAATCTGATTAAAAATTATTTTGTTATAAAATTAGTGCCCATTTGCTCAGCAGCATCTCTACCGAATGTAAAGTTGATCGCTAACATTTCAGTGTTTGCCTTGCGCAAAATAACAGTTTTTTGTCAGATACTGTCACTTAATTGATAGAAATTAATGGTTTTCATTGCGTTCAATTCAGAAATAGACATTGGGTTTAATGTCACACATAAGAATGTTTTTGTTCAGACAACTTCTACATTATTTATTATTTTTCTTAATTTAACATGTGACATGTCGTAATAATGAATCTTCTCAGGTTCACATGAAGCATCAGTATTAGTCTGGTCATGTGATCTCAACACGTCTGTCCACTCGGGTCGTGTCAAATAAAACCACTTTAATTAGGACGCTCATATCAATTCTTCATAAATATCTTTCATTCCTGCAGAGCTGGACATTTAATCAGGATCAAATGACTGAGTTCAGCTTTGAGAATGAAACCAACCTGTTTGTTCCTCAGTATCTTCATGTTTGGCTCTGAATGTTTTCTCAATCTTCACATCTTTACTCTCCTCTTTAATAATCACCATCTTTATAACAGTGTGTCACATGGATCTCAGGCGCTTCAGTAAAGAGTAACAGAAAGAAACATAAATCTGAACTGAATCTCTGTGTTCGTCTCAATCAGCTCTAGTTCAGAAGTCAGTCAGAGTGAGAGTTGATGGATTAAAACACTCAAAACTAGCACTACAACATTAATAAATAACACAACTCACAACGAAAGTTAAGATTTAGGTATATATGACCTATAGTTTGTATGACCACATTTCACAGACTGCACTTTAATGAAAACAGTTACTTCCGTTACTCGTGTGTGGACGCGCTTATTTACTCACAAACAATGACGTTAATATATTTCAGATAAAGCATAAATATGCTACAGTCAATACACAATTTTCCATCGCTTGTAAAACTTTCCAGTTGATTGAACGGTTTCTACACTTTAAATGCTTTAAACACGAACCTTTCTTCAGTCAAGTCTCAACAGATGCAGGAGCGCGGCGCATACTTACGACGTCGCATCACCGCGCCAAAATAAAAGTCCTGTTCACACGCTGCTACATAGAACATGATATACAAATAATTAAAGAGTTCACAGAAATTCAGAGTTTAATGTTTTCGTGGGGAAAAAAACAAACAAACAAAAAAAAACATTTAAATGTATGTTCAATTATGTGCTGATAATATTAGGAAACTACTGGAGTGTGAGATTTTGTCTAAAATTGTAATGTTCAGGTGAGGAAACCCTTTTATACCAGATACATTTTTTTTTTTTTTTTTTTTTTTTTAAGGTTAATAAAGCAGAGGTCATTATTTTTCAGTATTGAAACAAGTTGGTGTTTTTCTCATTTTAAAAATGTGGAAAAGTTCATTAGAGTCTAAAATACCTGAAAATAGGTATAAAAGACCAGATTTCATGAGAGAACTGTCAGACAAATCAAAAATCACATGAGTGGTGCATCAGTGCAAAAGGCCTGGGTGACCTGCATATGTGTGAAGGTACCATTGACGTGGAGGCATATGAGTCATTATACGAAACGGGTGCCATTTCCACTTCACAATTTTCAAAATTTTCATTAAGAACAAACCTTCTTTAATAAAAACAACAACTTGAAAGTCATGTTAACCCTCCAAAAAACATATTTTCCCACCTCAGGCACAAACCCCTTATTAATATTATCCTTTTTCTTCAGGCCAGGGCGCATTTCTTGTACCACCCCGTTACGGACAATATGTATGCCATTAGAGTAGTAAAACAAATAATAGATTTTTAAAATTGTATGTTTTCCTAATAGTAAAATGTCCCTTTTCTGGAAACCATTAATAAACAGTCTGTAATTTAATTCATTTTTTTATTCTTAGATTTTTAATCTTGAAAAATGAATTTGACATTTCAATTGCCTCACTGTTTGTAGTGAAAACACAAATTCACTTAAAAAAATACAAATAAAGTTGAATTTATTTGATTAGTCCACACAATTAGAACATCATTCAACATTAATATCTGTAACATTTCATTTTCTTTCCATAAACTTTTAACAAAACGACCCTGTGACGGGGTGGTAAGTGATGTAACAGGGTGGTTCAATGTGACGGGGTGGTATGGACAAAGTGTGTCTCCATATGAACTGCTGGTTTTAAACTTTAAAAACTGGGGGAGGGGAGACATTAATATAGGAGATGTAATGGAAAACTTGCTCATGCTTTGAAAAACTGAAATGAACATTATAACAGTTACTGGGAGAGTCGCATCCACACATCCTTCTGGATTTCCATGTGGCGGGATGTCACAGGCTGTGGTGCTTGAATGATTTCAAATGATCATCAAAGATATACCACAGGAAGTCATCTCTTGGAGGCCAGAAGAACCTGTTGGCCCCAACACGGTGCATACATTTTACAAGGGCATGTGTTTCATCTGTATCCATGATGATCCCAGGATAAAGGTCATTGTCATATTTAATCACACACCACTTTCCAATTAGGTTTCCGCTTTCCCAATCAATTGCTTCTGTTGGCACCTTTTGGGCTGTCTTGTTAAAAGTGAAATGCTGTGTGTTGAAGCATTGACATCTCAGCTGCTTTTGCGTGGAGCACATGCAACTAACCTCCCGGTAAAGGATTTCTCCTGGAGTGAATGTGACCACTTGGTGGGTTTTCATTGTGGATGGCACTGGTTGAATCTGGCCTGGCATCCTTTCCATTGCTTGCTCTACTGCTTCGGCTGCTACATAAAACAACTTAACAGTTGTAGATGTTTCTGTGAGGGCCTTATATAGCTCATGGGCATCAGGTATGTCACAGCCATTGGTCACCAGCTTGTCCGCTGTTCTTTTCAAGGTTCCCCCAACACCGTCAGGGGCCCCCTTGCCATGGCTTGCCTCAAAAAAGTTCCATGTTCCCCCTTTCAGACTTAGTCTTGTGAGCTCTGTGCTGAAAAGGGAGAAATTTCCTTTCTGTTTGTATTGGGTCCATCACTCAGAAAGTGTAAAACAGAAACATGTGGGTATGTGGCTTGTAGATAATTCAGCACCGGATTCATGTGTTCCCATATAGCTGGGGGGCTTTTGTGTTTGGAGGGTGACACGGTGCTAAAACAAATGGGATCTTTTTCACCAGCTATGTACAAAACACCAGTGTGCAGAGTAGCTTGTTGGTGTGAGGAACCAAAGTGGACAGCTTGAACCTCTGAGCTGTATTTGCATGTGTAGTTTTCAGAGAAGTCGATGTGGATCACTGCCTCCTCTTTTGACAGGTTCTTTTTCAACTCTCTGCAGTAGGAGTACTGTTGATTTATGTTGAATGTGTGTCTTTTGAATTTATGAAGAAGACTGTGGAATAACTCCACAAGACTGTCTTGTGTGTCCTCCATTGTTTTCTTCACCGTGATCTTGACAGTGGTAGGACCCTCCCTCACATCTTCCCTTGCTTTCTCTGCTGTGGCCCATTGAGTGAATGCAACCTTTGCTGAGCCATCAAATCTGGAGAGCTGAACAGTCTTGTCTTTGCATTCCTCACACTCATCATACATGCACATTTTCCTGGAGGTGTCACAGGTTATCATTTTAGTCAAACTCTCGAGATCTGAAGTATCTATGAGCCTCAAATTATGCAACTTCTCAACGACAAATCTGAGATTTTCATGGATCTTGCACAGACATGTGTTCCGTTCAGAGAGAGTGGGATGTACTACCCAAAATGGGCGAAGCTTACAGAAAAGGCAGTATGATATGTTGTTTGTGTTTTCAGTGAGAAATTTTTTGTGAAGATTTTTCATTGTGTCAACCAAAAACCTTTTCTGCTTCTTCACCTTGTTCCTGGTAATTGTTTGTTTTCTTCCAGTCGTTATCCGACTGTTGTCATCTCGGGTGAAGAAGGTTTGGACATTGGACTTGAAAGCAGCAGTGAACCTGTTTGTGGGATTTCTTTTGGTGGAACAGAGGTCTTCACTCTGAACACTGCGACGCTTCTTTGAAAATCCAAGGGCATTTTCAGCAAATCCTTGTAACCTGTACTTCTTCCCCGCTGTTACCTTTGCTATTAGTTGTTTTTCTTTTTCTTTTCTTGCTTTACAGTACTTATTCTTTATGTCTTCAATCAAGGCTTCATGAAAGAGTAGCGTTTTTTTTATTTTGGAGCTTACCCTGCCTGTCTTAGTTACATCTTTTACTTTTGAATGAGGAGAGTCATTCTTCTTTAAGCGCTTGTATCTTTTTCTGTATTTGTCAGCACGTTTTCTTTCCTTCTCTAGCGATTTCTTTAGTTTTTCAATTTCATTGTGTAGTGTATCCCTGTTCCTCCTGGAAATTCGCTTTCCTTCTTTATGTTGCCTGAAACAAAAAAATCTACTGGTAACTTAGGGGTACAAGTCATGCGCACTGTATGTAAAAACAATTACTCATCAATGATAGGCCTGCATCTTATTCTCTACATGTGTCCATTCATTTATAATCCTAACTGCACACTACCCTGACCTTGAAGATCCTGACTGCTGGACAGGATCTGGACTCAGAGGACAGGTGTCCAGACTGTGCTTCCTAGCCTCTGCTTTCTCTTTTCTGTTCTTTGTTCCTCTTCCTCCACTTTTTACACAGCTGACGCTTCCCTCGCTCACTTAGATCACTAATCTTCTTCTTTTTTCCTTGCTCTACATCCCGTTTCCATCTCTGATGCTCACTCTCTAGATATTTTTGCCTCCTCTCAGGATCAGAATCCCGACGTGCACGGTATCGCCGTTGTCTCTCAGCAGCGCTTAATGGAGCCATGATGGAGACAGATCTATCTGCAATTATGTTATTCATTAAACACAGATAGTTAGTGAGCGAGTGAAAGAGATAGTGAGAGAGTGACATAGTGAGCATGTGAGATAGTTAGTGAAAGAGATTGTGAGTAATACATGAGTGAGTGAATGAACCAAATAGGGTTAAAAGTTAACAGAAAATACTGATTAAAAATTGATTAGCTTATATTAGAATCCTTGGTTTCACACATTCTCACATTCACATGGGAGGCAGAATTTTGAGATGAAATTTACCACCCCGTCACGTGTTTTATTGTGACGGGGTGGTAATGGATGTGATAGGGTGGTAAATTTCATCTCAAAATGGCCGCAGGTCTCCCATGTGGTCAAGTTCCTCACCTAGCATACATGCATTCAATATGAAATTTAACTTTCTTTACATTAATAATGTAATTTTTTTAATAAAAAATAGTTTTCCCTATCTACTTTGCGTGACGGGGTGGTTGGTTTAAGCTTCACAGACCCCGTCTAACATGAAAAATTAACAAATAAACAATGTGAAAGAATGTCAGTACTTGCCTGCTTCTTTTCTTGGTGGCTGCAAGGCTCAAATGATGTCACTTCCGCTTTGTGATGTCATTTAAAGCAACAGTACATTAATTATAGATAAAACAAGTTAATGTGACGGGGTGGTAAGTCAAACTGAGGGACACACACAAATCATGAAATATTTATAAAAAAAAAAATAAGTTTTATTTTGAATAAATACATCTTATGTAAACAGGGACACTTGAAAATAAGGGATAATCTTGAAAATAATAAAAGTTTTTAAAAAATACATAACTTATTTGGTGATATTTTAGATGAAAATGTCATATTGGTCAACATGGACATGTGAAATTGGCTATGTAATAATGAAAAATGTATGTTACTCTTTAAGAATAGTGTTTTATCATATATCATGTTAACAAGAACACTTGAATGAATAACTTTAAGCTTTGGAAACACACTTTAGGACTTTTTTGTGCCTTATGCATCTCATCAAACGTTGCGGACACAAATGGCACCCGTTTCGTAGAATGACTCATAATTGGGATTGTTCAGAGACATATACTGCCATCAAGATGACATCTTTCATGGGAAGTCCATGGTTATTAGATCAAGACAATGCAGGTCTCCTCGTAGACACATGTGCATGTGACTGTCTGGCCAGCAGATCTGTCTCCTGTTGAACATGTACGGCCCATCATGAAAAGACGAATCAGACAACAACGACCACGGGCTGCCGAGCAGCTGGAGGCTTGTATCAAGACTGGGCAAAACTTTAAAAATGAGCATCTTTAATTCCAAGATGATTGAAATGTGTAATTTAAAGGAAAGGTGATTTGACACAGTGGTAAACATGCCTCTGTCCCAACTTTTTTGGAGTGTGTTGTAGCCTTTAATATCAAAATTGGTTTATATTTACAAAATAAAATTAAGTTGTCCAGTGAAAACTTTGGATTTTTCCCCCCTTGTACTGTAGTCAATTAAATGAAGGTTAAAGAGAACGAACAAATAACATATTCTTGATTTTATGGGATTTCACAAAACATCCCAACTTTTCTGGATTTGGGGTTGTAGATGTATAGCCTATATAGAGAAAAAAGGGGCCAAAATTGCACCTTTTATGGTTGTATCAACAAGCTGTTGTACACAATTTTGGCCCCTATTCTTCTGTGTGGCCTGGATGAGTGAGAGATTTCCTGAAATCACATCCCAGTCCGGTCCTGACGATTAGCATCTCAAATCGTTCCCTGTCTGTCACAATCATCTCCAATATTTAGTTTATTCTCATTTGTAAGGACCCAATTCATAGAAGAAACTTTAATGAGACGTCGTCTCTTTTCGCTTTTCGAACAGACCGCGTCTGAGAGAAGATGTCTTGTATATCTTTCAACTGTAGTTATTGGTGTTTGTTATATTTTTAACACTGTTGTATTATTATGTGCTTTATAAATAACCCTAAATGTAAAAATCCTAATTCACGTACAGTTCACCATCAACAGTTATTTGTCAAATAAGTAGAAGCAGAAACAGACACCGGAGAACAGTAAGCTCTTTAATATAATAAAACAGAGAGACAGTCTCTGACTCTAACAGTGAAGAAGAAACAATACAGTCATCTATACGACACACTTCTACAAAAACACACGACAATATGTGATTTACCTGCTTATTAAACTCTTCAGATTTTCTAGTGCTGGTTAATATTTGACATATACTTTCATGCACCTCTAATATACTTTACATTAATTATGCTCTTAAAATCAGGTCTTTTTATGATCTGCATGAGGGTGTGTAAATCACATTTTCATTTTGAGTGAACAATCCCTTTAATATTGCAACACAATCTCCTATTGTTTTTCTAAACTGAGTCTGGAAAATGTACATTCATAGGGAAAATTAGCTAACAAGCATATAGTCTCAGGATCACGAACTGTTGTTCTCACTATGTATATCAGCCATAAGAGATATATTATTATTTTTAGAAAATAAATTAAGACAATACCCAATATGTGTCTCGTCTCCTCTGAGAGAATCTGTGCCGTTAATGCAGCGTCAGTTTTTACCTTCACTTTCTGTACTTTAATAAATTGACTGGATTTGAAAACTTCTTCACGGATATAACGCGCATGTAGTTTGCAGATTGTTTGTGTGGCATACACTGGCTCAACTTCATGGTTTAAAACTGAAATATTTATAATTTTGCGATGTGTTTGTCTTTATCACTGATTGCAAAATGATGGACAATGGTTCACATTTCCTGTGATAATAACATTATTTTATCAAAGATCTCCCTCTTGTCGTTTTCTTTCTTGCTGCATTAAAGATGAAATGGTTCAAGTTCTATTGTCGCGCAGGCGCAGTGAGGGACAAAGCAGTCGGTTCGTGGCTCTGCTTCAACTGTGCGATACCCTCACGAGGAGAAATGTCAGAAATTCATCCGACCATCCGATTGTCTGTCGGGAGAGACTTATCGCTTCTCGTGTCCACCTGTACTCTGCTCGACAAACGACAAAACTGAAATTCAGCCCGACTCAAAAAAAGTCTCACACGAGTCAGAATTCGGCTCAGAATCGGTTGAAAATCACACAGTGTATGCCCGGCCTTAAAAATGCAAAGATTTGCTCCACCAGACTATGACCAGTCATAACCCTCCTCTCCATCATATGATAAATTACCGCTACTACATAAAGTCAGCAGAAGGAGAAACACAAATACACCTCTTTTTGTGAATATAATTGTTTACTAATTATTTTATGAATAAATAAACCTCAATTTCCTAGAAATTAAGTGTGTTTGCAATTTTATTAATTTTAAATATGGTGCAGTGTTTTTCAGCTCTATATTTATCAGCAGGTTAAACTGTGCTGCAGGTGTTCAGTGAATGAGATGCAGACTCTTGAGATGAAATACAGCACACTACAGTACAGCAGCTGTTCTGTGGATTCACTACAGAGTGTTCGTCCTGGTTGTGATTCGATCTCTGACGTCTACGACAGCAGCGAACAGACTTCATCATATTACGAATATCAGGCCTCATGAACAAGTACAGCACACAGTCAGCAAGTGGATTCACACGCAGCAGCAATTCTGCATATAAAGAAGACTTTTCAATTAATAAATAATTGTAAGAAAGAAAATGGGAATCCTCATAATAACTTATAATAAATGCCATAATCACAAAAGGCAGAATGAGAAATGTGTAAGTGAACAGCACCAGGAACAAACTGCCCAAAATTAATTTGCGCTGAAGAGCAGTCAGAGATATTGAGCGAGAAAGACCTCGACGAGTGCCAGCAAAACAGAGAATGATGATGGGGTAGGGAATTAAACACGCTATACACACGGGTAGAGCGTTAAACTGAATATCAGGGGGGTCTATTTCTGCAAAGATCAGAGGCACAAACCAGACGATCACAGAAATAAAACAGGAGAGTTTGAGTGACTGGTGAGATCTGTACCAGATAGGATGAGAAACCAGAAGATATCGTTCAAAAGCTACACATGCCATAAAATACAGACCCGCAATCAAAGAATAGTGATATACACCATCCAGTTTCTGTGTCCAAGAGGTTCCTACTACTATTAATATACAAATGACCTGTATGAGATCTGAAAGTATCAAATGACTAACAAAAACTGAAGCAGCAGGCCGAGATTTGATGATGAGAAACAAGGCGATCAGAGTTAAGATCATGACTGGGATCTCAACGACTGAAAGGACACTGATAAATACACGTTCTACATATATTTGTTTCCATGTTAATTCTCTCCACACCATATCAATTAAATCATCATCTGATGCAGCCGAGTCACAGATGCTGATGTTATGTTGTGCCATTGTTTCACAAATTCCTGAGAGGAAACACTAAAAAACAAACCAGTCATTAGTTTCAATATGTTAGAAATGACAATGTAAAAAAAAATATTTTTTGTAAAAACAGATGGTCTAACATGTTTCTTCTGTCTAAATGTCATCATTCAAATGGGGAATGCGTAATGTTAAAGGCATAGTTCACCCTCATGTTGTTTCAACCTGAAAAAATTGTTCATCTTCAGAAAACAGACCAAGATATTTATAATGAAATCTGAGATTTCTGTCCTTCCACTGAGAGTCCATGCAGCTACCAATCTGATGCATCAAAAACTATATTAAACTAATACATATGAATACTGTGGTTTAGTCAAATTTTCTGAAGAGACTTAATGAATTCATCTGGTGAACAGATTTAATTTAGTCTTTTATTCTCATATTTACACTGATCAGCAAACATAAACAGAAGCTCATTGGTTCTTCCGGATCTCAAACGTGCTGCGAAACACCAGAATGATCCTCATTGATTCTGACACAAGTGTGCTTGAGCTTCTGTTTGCCACGACTACTGTGTGCTGATTCATGTTTGTATATGAATAACAGCCTGAATTAAATCTGTTCAGCATATAAAGCAATCAAGTCTCTTCAGAAAATTCATCTGAGTTTCTTTATGAACTTTTGAGCGTCAAGCTGGTCGTTGTGTTGACTTTCAGCGAAGGTTCAAACTGTCTTCATTTGTGATCTGAATGTGAACCAAATTCTTACAGTTTTGAAACAACATGAGGATGAGAGAATGATGACAGAATATACATTTTTAGTTGAAATATCCCCAAAATGCTTAAAATGTCAAATCAAAAACCACATACATTAAAAAAGTATAAAGTTGAACTTGAAATAAATTTTAAAATCATAAGAATGTTGTTCTGAATATTCAGTATCAGCACACCTGCTAGTGTGACACTGCTTTAATAAAATAGTTCAATAAACAAGTAATAAATACTGAACAGCTTACATTTATGACAGAACTTGTCCAGTTGGTTTGTGTTTCTTGTTCCACAGAGAAGTCAAAGGAGAACGTTCAGCGTCACATTTTCCATCAACTCCACACCGTAAACACACATCCAAACACTGTTGATCTGATGGAGAACATCGTTCAGATACAAACAAAAGTGTATACACTTTTAGTCCATTTAGTAGCAAGTTTAACTGTCATTTCTGATGGAAATAGTGAGATCTTACTGTGATGTGAGGATCAAGACGACTGGGGAAGCTGCAGTGAATGCTGTTTATTGAGCAACAGTTGTAACATAAGCTGAAATAAGATGAGAGCGGTGAGTAGAGCACAATAACATCAATGACTAATCAAATAAACAGCAAATGAAATAGAAGCAAATGTGTGTGGGTCTAACTCAGACTAGACAAGAGTTCAGCTGCAACACTAATTAAATTCCCTTTATGTCGTCATACGGGGAAAGGTTTCCTCCCCTTTCTCTGCTTTGCCCACCCATGAGAAAATGAGCTACTACCGTGTGAGGAGAGCGCAATATTTTAATTTTCTCGAGAGACATCATGACTTGCAAACGAGCGAAGCATGATAGTTGCTCAGTGTTTGGATGTTCAAATGAACACCGAAGTATTTTTTAGTTCCTTCATCCGAGCCTATGGCTAGCATTAGCTACACGATAATAACTGTAACAGCATACATAAACAAACCAACTAAAGTACCGTATCCAGACACAATATTTTAAACGAACCATTCGGAGACGTCCTGCTGTAGCCGCTGAGTTGCAACTTCTTCATCCGGTGCTTCTCCATCCGGATCAGATTCTGGGTCAAACTGAAAAGCTTGAACGACTGCGTGTCTACGAGCCATTGCGATACATCCACTGTCAACATTAGCGCATGGTAGCGCAAGCTGGTTAAGGCCACACACCCACCCTCCACAAACAACAACGCGCGATTGGATCATCAGGATGACCAAATGCTCACGACTGGACGAGCCGTGCAAACGTTAGTGGCGCAGGTGTCCGAGCTCACCACTCAACTTCAACAACTGAGGATGCTCGCTGTGCCACCCCCACCGCCTGTTCCCCCGACCCCTCTTAACAGCGCGACTCAACGCGAGCTGCGGCTGCTGGCACTGGAGGCATACCACGGTGAGCCCAACCTGTGTCGAGCTTTTCTCGTAAAATGCTCAATGTTTTTCTCCCTGCAACCACAGACTTTCGCCGCAGAGGAATCCAAGTTAGTTCTCACCCTGCTGTCTGGGAAGGTGGCTTTATGGGGAACGGTGGTGTGGGAGAATCGTTATTCCTGCTGTTCCTCGTTCCACGCACTTTCTGAGGAGATGAAGATGGTCTTCGATCGCGCAGTAGTCGGGCGCGAAGCGGCACGCAGGCTGGCCGATCTCCTTCAGGGTGAAAGATCTGTCTCGGACTTTTCCATCGAGTTTCGAACCCTGGTGGCCGAGTGCAAGTGGAACAAGGAGGCACAATGGGACATGTTCCTGCATGGGTTGGCTGACCGGATCCAGAGGGAGATATTCACTGTAGTGGACCGGTTCTCGAAGGCGGCTCATTTCATCCCCTTACCCAAATTACCATCTGCTAAGGAGACAGCAGTTACTGTCGTTGATCACGTCTTTCGCATTCATGGATGTGATTTCCGACAGGGGACCCCAGTTTGTATCCAAATTTTGGAGAGAATTTTGTCGTTTGTTGGGGGCGAGTGTTAGTCTGTCCTCTGGTTTTCACCCTCAGAGCAACGGCCAGACGGAGCGGGCTAACCAGGATCTGGAGAGAGTGTTGCGATGTTTGGTGGTGCAGAATCCCACTTCCTGTGTCAACAACTCTCGTGGGTTGAGTACGCACATAACTCGTTACCAGTGTCGTCCATGGGCCTCTCGCCATTTGAGTGTAGTCTAGGCGGGTACCAGCTAGGGATGGGCGATATAGCCTAAAAAATTTATCACGATAATTTCAGGTATTTATTGCGATAACGATACCAATGATGATTTTATATATATATATATATATATATATATACACACACACACACACACACTAACTGGGGGAATAATCCGGTCCCGTTCCACTCCCGGACGAATTACTCCCACTCCCGTTTTTATTTATTTATTTTTTTTTATTAATTTTATTTTTGGCCGAAATCTGTCAGTTACAGTAAAAATATAGTACAGATCACAGCGTGCCCACCTTAGTTGAATAAAAACACAAAATGTAGTTTTTTGTTATTACATTGAACTGAAAGCCAGATTATGCAAAGTGTAGGCTACGTTGCACACATTAAATTTTATGTAAATCATCCATGCTATCTGTCACGAATCTGGTCTGCACTCCCGGTCACTCACCACTAGAGGTCACCACATGGACTTTCACACCACACATCACATGGACTCCAATTCCCATCATCCTACTCTGATCACAGCTGTCACCAATATCTCATTGCACCAATCACATGCACACCTGATCACACAGCATCACCAATCACACACACTATTTCAACCCTTTTTGACATTCTCTCCCCCGTTGCAGAGTATTGTATGCATTATCGCTGCCCTACAGAGCCTGTTAGTTTTCCTAGCCTTGCCTTGCCCTTGTCGGATTGTGTTTTCCCCTGCCTGGACTATAGCTAATGTTTTGGACTACCTCTCCTGTCTCGCCCCTTTGGATTCTGTTCGCCGATCGTCGACCCACGCTTGTCTCTGTTTACTCTTTGTCTCGCCCATATTATACCTGTTTGCCATTGTTTTGACCCTGCCTGTTATGACCACGTCTCTTGCAAATAAAAGTCTGCACATGGATCCATGCGCCTCTCGTCTCGTCAGCCCGTAACAGAATACTCGGCCACACGAGGATCCAGCAGCTTTTCCAGCAATGGACCCTGGTCAGGTATGGACACAATTAGTCTATTGTTTGCCCTTAAACAAGGCCCGCGGTCATTGGAGAACCATGTTAGAGAGTTTTTAGCTTTCTCTCATTATTCAGATTTACCGGACATAATCCTGATTGAGATTTTTTGTGATGGCATTAATCAGCCTCTGCAATCTCAGCTCAGGCCGAGGGTCCGCGTTCATCATTGAGTTGTTTTTTGGACTATGCGTTATTGACTGTTGGTTCAGTGTTCACTGTGGGTATCGCAGAGGAATGCGACACCGCACGCCCTCATGTAATGGCAGCTACACTAGAACTCGAGCACAAAATGGCGGCCACAACAACACCCCGTCATGTCATTGCTGCCATTCATGAGCCAAGTCAAGTCATAGTCAATCTACAGGAGTCAGGACAAATCACAGCTGATCTTCACGAGTCAAGCCAAGTCAAAACTGATCTACAGGAGAGGTCATCTCGTGTTTCATGTTTCTAAATTAAAACCCGTTTTTTGTTCACCCCTTATTCCGCCTGCCCCGGTTCCTCCACTGCCACGTCTCGTAGACGGGGAGCCAACGTATTCGGTCAATCGTATTCTGGACTTGAGGCGGAGGGGACGTGGATTCCAGTATTTGGTGGACTGGGAGGGTTACGGTCCGGAGGAGAGAAGTTGGGTTCCTGCCAGGGACATCCTGGATCACTCCCTTATTGATGATTACAATCAACGGGTAAGGTTGGCTGGGAGCGCCAGGGGGCCTGGCTTCGGAGGATTACACAGCTGGACTTGGCTGTCCATTGCGTCCCTGCGCCTGTCTTCCATCCACGCTGTGCACGAGCTCTGTTCCGACTAAGTGACTTCTCAATAAACTGTTGTATATCTGCAATTGAATCCTTTCTCTTGATTTCATAACAGATACTGTACTATGGACCACTTAGGCCTATATAAAAGCATCCAAAAAGCAGCATGTCATGGGACCTTTAAAGGAAACTTGTTTGATTAACTACAATCAGCGACACCAATATATGTGAGTTAACAATATATGAACTCATACATGAGATAACATGATTTTAACTGCAGTCATAATGACAATTACAAGATGGATGATAATGTTTATGAGCTGGCGATGCAAGGCAAAAAATATGAATTAATTAGAAAACAACTGCACACTCACTTAAGCATATTCATTAACCAACGTTTCGGTTAGTAGCCTTTTTCAAGGTATAACTTCATAATCATGGAGACCAGTATAAATAACAAAAATAATTATACACAGCTGAGAATGGTGAGATCCAAATCATTCAATAATTAAGTCATTAACAATTAGACTCAACATGAAAGATAATATAAACAAATTAATCTGTACAGACACAATGTAAATAAAGATTACTATCCAAAAAGAATCAAGATTACAGAAAACAACTCAAATCAAAATCAACATTTAAACCACGTGGAGTCAACGTTTTCAAATTATGAATCCAGAAAGCCTCCCGTTTAAGTAGTATTTGGTCCAAATCACCACCTCTCCTCGGTGAAGATATTTTCTCGATTCCTTTATAACGTAATGAAGTGATGAGATGATTAATATCAGTAAAATGTACTGCCAATGGGTAATTCATATTTTTACAACTTATCATTCCTTTAATAGGAATCGATTTACCGGTGTGTGGGTGTTTGAACGATGTACAACGATACGTGTAGTTACATTGATTACATGAACCACACCGATAGTTACCTTCTGGAATAGGTGTTAATGTCCTTTGAGTTATTTTAGATGGACGAGACAAATCTGATCTCACTAAATAATCTCTTAAATTTTGTCCACGTTTAAACACCGTAAGAGGGGGGTTACGAAGAGATTCAAGTCTCACATCCGATCGCAGAATGTGCCAATGTTGGTGAATTATCTTTTTTAATTGCTCTGAATGCTTAGTGTATTTAGTAGTAAACATAACAGAGAAACTTGCCTTCTTTTTTTCTTTTATCATTAATAAATCTGAACGAGACCTGTTTTCAATTTTTTGTTCCGCTACTTGAATTTGATTAGCCTTATAGCCTCTATAGTAAAAATACTTTTTTATATCAGTGAGATTCTTATTAAAATCATCCTTTCTAATGCAAATTCTTTTTAGTCGAACCATTTGACTGTAGGGAAGACTATTCTTTAAGGGTAACGGATGATAAGAGTCTGCTCTCAAAAGCATATTACGAGCTGTAGGTTTCTTATAAAGATCCATATATAAACAGTTATTGTCCCGAATTATCCATTCGGGAGTCCACAGTAAATGTTAAAAAATCAGAACAGTCATTTAAATATCGATAAAAGGAATTCAATTGTACAGCATCACCTTTAAAAAGGCAAAAACAATCATCCAAATATCGCTTCCAAATTAATATATTAGAGGAAAAAGAATGGTTTGAATAAACATATTTTTCTTCAAAGGAGGCCCTATATAGATTTGCAAAGGAAGCTGCAAATGCACTACCCACAGCCACACCCCGTCTCTGAACAAAGAAGTCATTCTGAAAAATAAAATAGTTATGAGAAAGAACAATCTCAGATAATGGGATCGAATCAACACGTTCTGACAAGAAATAAATCATAGATTCGATGCCTTCTTTATGAGGTATGCATGTATACAACGACTGGACATCAAAAGAAACCAATAATATGTCTTCGGGTATTGGATTAATTGAGTCAATGAAAGACAACATATGAGTGGTATCCTTTAAAAAGGAGGGCATTTTTTCACAATAGGGTCTTATAAAAGAGCCAATACCAGCCACTATTGGATGGCCAGGAGGTAATTCAAGACATTTGTGAATTTTTAACATTATATAACAGGATTCTTAATTTTTAGGAAATCAGTTTTTAGTAATTTCACCAGTTTGAAACAGAGAATCAAGAACAGAATGAATTTCATGTTTGAACATCTGAGTAGAATCCCCTGAAAGTTTTTCATAAAAATCCAAATCTGAAAGTTGTCTTTCACATTCCCGCACATAATCAACATTATTCTGAATGACAATTGCTCCCCCTTTATCTGCTGGCTTAATCACAATTGATGTATCAATCTGTAAATCATATAGTGCGTCTCTTTCCTCTCTGGATAGATTATCAAATCGTATCCTTGTTTTTTTGTCATTCAATAAAGATTCAACATCATGTTTAAGTCTACAATAAATTTCAATAGATGCATTTCAATTCAAGGATGGGTTAAAAGTACTTTTGGTTTTAAAAGGAGTTACTCTATCGTCAACCTGAGTAGAGGGTGGATATTCTTGCTGATATAATTGCGAACCAAAAAACTCCTTGAGTCTGATGTTTCTAAAAAATTTAAACAGGTCCACCTTAATATCAAAGTCATTTTCCTCAAAAATAGGAACAAATGAAATCTGTGTCGTTATTCCACTCAGTGCTGATAGTAAAACTGAAACCGCACAGACTTTAAATTAAAAGAAACTTGTTTGATTAACTACAATCAGTGACACCAGAGTTAACAATATATGAACTCATACATGAGATAACATGATTTTAACTGCAGTCATAATGACAATTACAAGACAGATGATGATGTTTATGAGCTGATCACCTCATTATTGAACACAAACCCTAAAATGAGAAGTGGCTCTGACAAGGACCTGAAAGAAGACCCTCAAAGCTACATTAAACAATATACGAGGCAATATGAGACAACACATGATCTTACCTGGATCAGACCGTGTCTTGAAGATGTTCATCAGTAGATGATGGTGTCTGTGAGCTGATGGTTGTTCTTTTATAGTCTGAATTCACTCCGGAAACATCGGAGAATGGAGAGTGATTCTCTCAGATAATGAGCAGATGAACAAAGATGCATTAACATAATGAATGCTTAATGCACATGCAGCCACAACTTTAAAATGTAAAACCATTACATGACATCAGAAATGAAACCAAAGGCGTTTCATTGCAGACAGTGATATTAATAAAGCACCACATCAGTCCTCGAGTCTGCTTCAGCTTCAGCTCCAGCTCCAGCTTTGGTTTAGTCAGACTCTGATTAATCCTGCTCTTCAGTCAGTATGTTTACATGGACATCAATACTACCATTTTAATATGATTAAGACAATACTCTGATTAAGAGTCTACCATGTAAACAGATGTTTGATGACCTTAATCCGGCTAAAGTCATAATCGAATTTTTGTAGTAAAACCAGAGTAACTACATAATAAACCATGGTTTAACTATGGTTTTAGTAGTAAAACAATAGTAACTACGAAATTAATCATGGTTTTACTGCAGTAACCATGATTTATCTATAGTTTTTGTAGAAAACCATAGTAATTGCAGAATGAACTATGGTTTACCACAGCATTTGCAGTAGAACCGTTACAAAATAACCCATGGTTTTTCAACAGTATTAACTACAGATTTAGTTATTTCTTACTCTTAAAAAAATAGGGCTCAATAAAATAATCATAATTAATTTCATGATTTCTGAAACTGAAACAATAAAATTTGGCAAATGTGTTGTCAGTTATTACAAAAATACACTCTTAAAAAATGGTTCTTTGGCAGGGTGTATGATTCCATGAAGAACCTTTAACCCTCTGGGGTCTGAGGTCATTTTGGGGCCCTTGAGATGTTTTGACATGCCCTGATATTTGTGCTTATTTCAGCTACTTAAAACATACTATTGACCAACATGTAATTTTTTTTGTATTCAGCACAAACTGTGCTACAATAATATGTGACCAAGATGGATGTACATGTTTGCATTTTTTAGAAAAAAAATATTATGCGTGGTTAGTAAGTTTTGGGGAAAAATGTAGCTGAAATAAGGCCATAAAACCCACACTAAATAGTCCTGAACAAGACTTTTGAGTAATCAGTCTTGTAGGCTAGAATATTTACTTCAAAATTATGTGAAAATCATTCTGCTTACTCATTCACAGAAAACAATATATTGATTTAAAATTTTCAAGACATGTTTTGTGGTCGAGGGTCTATATGCGAGGGAGTGGCAATGGCCATGAATATTAAGTGAGTCTTACCATAGTTTAACCATGTTTTTACTAAAGTACCTCAAATTACATTTAAGCCTAGTTATTTAACAAACATCTACAAAATAAAAACAGAATGACAAGTTACTATTCTATGATACAGGTTTTATTATAGCAGTTGCATCATCTGAAAGAAAATATTGTTGTCACATGACAAAATGATTCAGAACTATGAACTATAACTTTATTTAAAAAATAGTGATAAAGCACTGCAGTGGTAGAGATGGTTTTCTGCTAATTTACAAAATAAATATAGCAAATTGGTTCACTGTAATAATGCATCTCTATAGAAATTAATTACATGTTGTACAAATAAACATGACTTAGTGTTCACACACAACATTATACCGCCAACCTCTTTAACAATATCTTATGCAGGGCTGCATGCAACTAACAATTTTTTTTGATAAACAATTTATTTGTAGATTTTTTAATTAATATTAGTAATTGGATGACAAAAATAATAATAATAATATAATAAAATATATATATATTATTTTTAATTAAAATAATTTTAATTCATTATTTTAAAGAATGTGATTTCACATCCTGCCTATGACAGGGTTCCCACACCTTGGTTAACTTCAAATTCAAGGACCTTTCAAGGACTTTCCAGGTCCAATACCCTCAAATTCAAGGACTTAATGTGGGGACACATTTCAAGTGAGAGCAAAGGTTACATCGCGTCACCTTGTAAGATACGTTGTTACAGTTTTCATGTGTCAAACACAACTATGCAAAAAAGCTTCTTTTTTTTCTCATTTATTTTTGGCCATATGACAGAAATCTGATATTTGTCGTATTTCTGTTTTGCATAAAATTTAATAATATTTGGTATATACTATACTGTATTCTAAAATGATCTGATATTAACTTGTCTAATCTGATTAGACCGTTAGCATCTCGCTCAAAAATGACCAAAGAGTTTTGATGTTTTTCCTATTTTATTTACAGCTAGGTAACTAGTTATGATATACAGTAGCTGGGAACTACTTTCAGGCGCTACGTAATATCATTGCGCCTGCTGCACCCATAATACGGCAGCAAAGTTCCTTGATTATTAGAGCATAGTTCCTAGCCATATCGGCCTAGAAAATCGAAACTTTTCATTTTCCATCAGTCTTAGTACACGATGTAACTACGGAAGAGTCAAGTTTTAAATAGGAAACATATCAAAATTCTTTGGTCATTTTTGAGTGATATGCTAACGGTCTAATCAGATTCAATGATCTATGCTAAGCTACGCTAAAAGTGCTACCGCCAGACCCGGAGATCGGCTGAATGGATTCGAAAATGGTAAAAACTGAACTGTTCAAAAAGTGGAGTGTTCCTTTAACACTGCAGATCACTGATTGGTAAGAGAGAATTGTCACTACCAGCGTCATAGGATTTGCTACACGAGACAGCAAACCCGCTAGATTCAATACTCAGCAAAATCCACTGAAGTTTGTTTGTGCAACTTAAGCGACTTGCTTTAAAAAGAATTTGAAAAAAAAAAAAGAATGGCTCCTGTGTTGCGTTTGTCTTTTTTTTGCATGTATTTGTCTCGTATTTGTGTCTTGCGTTTACAATGATGTCACGGCAGTAGAGGTCACACCCACTTTGTCGCAATACTAACTGCAGTAGAAAAGCAAGCGAGCCGAGCCAAGTCGAGCCGTGATCTGCAGATCTTGAAGCTCTTTTATTTGCCGTCAAACGGTTGATCGCTGCCGTGTGTGTATCCTGTCACAAAATGCGGTGAAAAGTCCTACACGACGGTGATAGTTTGATTAAGGTGTTTACATGTCTGTACTCCACTTCAATAATGCGACTAAAATAGGAATACTCCACATGTCTTAATTCGATTTGTGTTTACAGGAAACCGTGTTTTTGGTTTGTAATACTCACATTTGTAAACACCCGAGTCGCTGCTCGCGCTATTGTTATTACAAATCTCCAAACTCAGTTGTCAAAGCGGGTCTTTTTCATTTACGACTGGTGGCGAAGGTTAAACCATTTCTTTTCTTTAAAGACTGTGAGAAGGTGATCCATGCCTTTGTGTTTTCGAGGCTTGATTATTGCAGTTCGTTGTATGTAGTTCGACTCTAAACCTTTGCAACTACTACAGAATGCTGCCGCCAGGCTTTTGACAGGGACTCGTAAATGGGATCATATTTCCCCTATTCTGTCCTCTCTGGGCTGGTTGCCAGTCCAGTATAGGATTGACTTTAAACTCCTAGTTTTTGTTTATAAGTCTTTGAATGGGTTAGCTCCCTCCTACCTGTCGGAGCTTTTACTGGTACACAAACCTGTTAGGTCTTTGAGGTCTTCTGACCACTCTATTTTAATTGTTCAGAGGACAAAGTACAAGCGAAGGGGGGATCGGGCTTTTGCGGTGGCGGCTCCAAAACGATGGAACAGTCTTCCCTCCAACATTAGAGTTGCTCCTACTCTAAATATTTTTAAAAGATGTCTGAAGGCTCATTTTTTATGTGTAGCTTTTGAGACTGCAGCATGTTGAGGCACTGGTTTCTGGTACTGTCCTTGATGTATTATTTGGTGTTTTGTTACTGTTGTCTTCTATTTGTGGAATTATTTTTACTATTGTACAGCACTTTGGTCAACACTCTGTTGTTTTAATAGTGCTTTATAAATGAATAAATTAAATGAAATGAAATATTTCTCAGAATTTCTCCCAGATTACTTGTTGACATTTTATGACAGTAGAACTGTACGTTTCTCATGAATGACTGAGATTAAGCTTTTTAAATGTGTTTTTATTCTGTCTCCCAATGTTGTCTGGATATAAAAATAGCCTTTAAATTATAGGCTGATAGCTTAAGACCACACACGAACTTGGAACTGCATGTTTGCGTGCTTGAATGTTGCTCTACACTCAACTGAACATCATTTTGATACACAACCCTCATGCTTTTGTGGGATTACAAATTTGTAAAATGTTAAATCTAGGTTCCAATGTAATAGTGTACAAACTGAAGAAGTTATATACATTATATTTAGCATTTATGGTGAAGATGGTGACATCAGATGAACGATTCTGTTAAACAAAGTTTGTAGCAAGAGGTTCCTGTTCCCGTATTGTAAGTGAAATGAGCCAGATGACGGAGACTCTCACCTTTTGTTTGTAATGGTTTTGGGGCCCCTGCCTCAATCTTTGGGCAGTTAGGCTGATTAGATTAGGAGTCGTTAAATGGGGAAGGTTGCTATACCTGAATACTTCATTTGCATGCTTTGTTTAAGATCGTCACCCAGGTGCTTTGTTTCCATTCCTAAGCACTGCCCCCTAAATGTATATAAACTACAATGTATCACTGCTTTAGTGAGATTTTCAATGACTACAGCTACCGACAGCTTGTGTTCTCAATAAAAATTGAATCCTGCTGTGAAGATACAACCCGAAGTCTCCATGGTCTTCACTTCTGAGTTGCCTAAACTTTAGAAGATAAAAGTTCACAACACTTTCTTTATCAAAGGTTATCATAATGTTAAGCTTCAGTTGCATTAACTGATGTATTCTGTAGCAATGCTTTAGAACGTTGGACAAATTAAGACAATTATTTCAATTGTATTTATAACCTCTAAACAAATTACAGCTTATCCATTTACATCATCCTTCTTATAAGCGAACAAAAAAAAGGCACTGGTGTTAATGTAATGTTATACTTAGTTTTATCAGTAATTTTATACTTATATTAGTCCAATAAGTAGTTTTAATAGTAGTTATTATTTCCTTTTCTGCTGTAGTAATATTTCCCTTTTCTAACCTCATTAGTAACAGCCAATTTTTGTGCCAAAATGTTTACTAAATTACATTATGGGTTAGGATTTTCTCCATGAATGTAGCACTAATTTCAAACGGAAATGTAGCCTACATATTATCCCATTGAAAAATGTTTTCCAGGAGTCTGTAAGAGATGTTCCTTGATGGCAAGCTCTGTGTGTTAAGAAAGAGCCCACTTTTGTTTTATGCCACAATTCAAAATATGGGCGCCATTCCAAAGGTAAGTGCAAGTTGTAATGAAACAGGGACAACTCTAGAATTTTTTTTGTGTGTGTGTTTTTATTGGGCACACAGCCGAATTTCTAACAATGTATTGACATGCTTTTTATAGGCGTACCAAATTAATCCCTTAACTTCGTCTTCCCCATTTTTTTAAATTCACCAGAAAGTGCACTATCCAAACTTAAATTATTATAATTCATGAACACTTTTGAATACAGATCTAAGGTTGGTCTCTTTTTAAAGAAGACAATTAGCAGATTATTACAGGTGTGAAATCATTTAATAAAATTAAAGTATTAAAAAGTTATAGACTGTAGGGTTTTGATACATAAATACAATTTAATTTAGTTCAAAGGGAATCATTTGTGATTTTATAGGGAATTTGAACAGAATCACTGTTTTGCGGCTGTTCACTGAGTCGGCAGCGATTCACTGAACGAGCCGTATAACATTAATTCTGCACTGGATATTAAAATCCAAAATATAGTGAAAACACTATTAATAAGCACAGTAACAAGATCGGCAGATTAAGACATTAACTTGTAAGCACAAAACACAAGATACTTCTCTTTTCAATATAAATACGAGTTTATTTATATAAACCTAAGACATAAACTAATCTAACACATGAACACATGCATTCACACGTTCACACGTTGCAGAAAGAGAGAAAGGATGAGTTTAGAGAATGAGAATGTGATATCCCAAGTTTATAACAATATGTGCTATTGCAAAGACCTGAACAACCATCAATCACGTAATTAACCCTCGCATTGAGTTTCTCAATGAGGCTAAAATTTATATTAAATGCACCAGTTCAGTTAGACCTGGAGGTACTTGCTTGCGTTGCCTTGTGTTACAGGGATTCCCTTCTGTCGTCGTCGTTGCAGGAAAGGGGTTTCCCCGAGTTGGTGATTGGCTGGAAGTTCAGTAGTCTTTGAAGTGATGTCTTGGGAAGCCAATGGTTGGGCGTTGGCCGAGGATGGTTTTGAGTCAGTCGCTGGTTGAAGTTTGAAGCGGGTGCAGTCGGAGCTGGACTTTGCGGCAAACTTAACTTTTGAACACGAGACTCAACGGAAAGAAAAGAAACTAAAGTAAAAGAATAAAATGAGTAACGAGACTAGGTGGTTTTTCCTCTCATCGTGGTGTTAAGTAGCAACTGGCCTGTAGGCCAGAGCACGCTCAAAGAGCGCTAAAACAGCGTCAAAACGCGGTGGCGAGAAGAAGAAAGGGGAGAAGGGACGAGAGGACGAAAAAGAGGAAGATTTGATGGTGTCCTGAGTTTTTAAACTCGGCTTTTGGGACACATCCCATCTGGTGTCTTGACCAATTAGATAGGCTATTTTCTTAGCTAGGGTTGTTCCTTCCATCATAAATCAGCATGTTATCAGTCACATGGTCTGAATTTGACACACTCTTGCAAAGTATACTTTTGGATGTGATTTCTATAACCAGAATATGATACATTTGACAAAGAATCAGTTGGAAGAAATGTTTCAAGCTAGAATTGTCAAACTCATACATACCAAACACGAATAAACCTTAAAGGAACACTCCACTTTTTTTGGAAATAGGCTCATTCTCCCCCAGAGTTAATAAGTTGAGTTTTACCGTTTTTGAATCCATTCAGCCGATCTCCGGATCTGGCGATAGCACTTTTAGCATAGCTTAGCATAGATCATTGAATCCGATTAGACCAGTAGCATCGCGTTCAAAAATGACCAAAGAGTTTCGATAGTTTTCCTATTTAAAACTTGACTCTTCTGTAGTTATATCGTGTAGTAAGACCGGCGGAAAATGAAAAGTTGCGATTTTCTAGGCCGATTTGGCTAGGAACTATACTCTCATTCCGGCGTAATAATCAAGGAACGCAGTGATATTACGCAGCGCCTGAAAGTAGTCCCCAGCTATATTATAACTAGTTACCCATAGACATCATATGTAGTTACCTAGCTGGGGACTACTTTCACAATAGCGGGAGAGGAGGGGCGGGACATCTATTCCAGCATCCGTTGATCCAGACTGAGGACATTTGGCGGTCTTTTTCCCCACCACCACCCCGGCTAGCAGCAGTTTTTTATGGTGAGTAACGTTAACGTTATGTGTGCTAATTTGATTATCTATCAAAAGTTATTTTAATAAGCACTTCTTATGAAACGTTATTTTTCTGATAATGAAGCAAACGTTGAAGTTCTGTTAATGAAGGTAATGTCGTGACCACACTTTGCGAAACCAAAGTCAGCATTAAAAGTTATCAACATGATCTCATGAGAATTCGCATCTATTTTTCGTAAAATGTGGTTCTACAAAATGTATATTTACTTGTTTGTATCGAGACTGAAACGTTTTAACAGCAAGTTAAACACAGTTCTGTCGTCCTGACAAAACGTAAGTGATTTATGTATGAACAACTTAACCGTCTTACAAATAAATCCATATGAATATTGCAACCGTGGTATCAACATTATATTGCATTTTTCATACCAAGGCATATGTCTCTTAACAGTGTTTGATAAATGAAGTTTACTCATTAACGTTACATAAAATGATAACATTTTATTCTCTGAGATTTCAGCTTCCAGCTGAATACAGTTCAACAAGAGTAGCTAACGTTAGTCTGTTTATAAACACTTAAAATTAATAGCATTTTCTGCAATCGTTTAATCATTGCATGTATTTAGTTTGCCGTAGCTACGTGGGACCCCAAAGGCCTTTTCTCCGATATGCTGTGACTGACAATTGAACACACACCAAAACGCAAAATAATTACAAAAGTTATCAATTTTATTTGTGCGCTGTAATCCAAATCTTAAACCATAAAACTGCGTGGGTTTCAAACGTCATCCTCGGCAGCGTCCGTTAGCATAAAAACCCGCGCTGAAATTCAAATTCAGAAACTTAATTAACACGCAAGGCAGTAAAATCAATCCGCCTAAAAAAAAAGGTTTGCTACGGTTAATTTTAGTTGGCTAATAGATGTGATTGCACTTATGTTTTTTTTTATTTATACTGTACATATTTTAAGAAATTTGTTATGGCTAGATAGGAGCAGGCCCGGAGTGGCCACCGGGAGAACCGCTCTGCCCCGCTCATAAATTGGGCTGACAGACTCGCCTGCTTCTTTTTTAATTTTTTTTTTTTACATACACAGAATAAAGTATACGTGTTTAAGTTACTGTGTGAGTGATAATTAAGCTAATAACACTAGATTTTAATTTAAAATTAAAATGTGACGTTTTCTGTTGTCAGAGCGCGCGCGCGCTCTCTCTCTTCCTCTACACAAGCGCGTGTCCCAGGGCGTTGCCATGGAGACAAACCGAAACCATTAATGCCGTGGTTTTGATTTGCCAAATCAGTTTGTGGCGAATGCAAACAACGTATTGATCATGAGCCCAACATCCAAGCAGGAAAACATTCAGTCTACCTGAGGAAAGATGTCTTTCATTGTAAGTTAATGCTGTTAAATAGAGAAAGATAAAAACATTTAAAAATAAATAAATTCTAGCGTATTCTTAAACTTGGACCTCATCATTGAAGTACCAGAAACAGCCCACACTCTCTAAGTTTTCCTTAATTGAAAAATGTTTAATTGTCATTCATTCAAAGGCTATATGGTTCCAATAATATTTTAGTTCAAAACTTTAAGTGCCATTGTTTAAAAAAATGCTTGATTGACTGATGTTTTGCAGACCTTCAGCTTTCAAATGTCATGCCATTTGTCATTTCACAGTATTTTCACTAAATTACTACACTTGTGAAGTCACAATTCTACAATTTACTCAGGCCAATGACATATTTGTATGAAATTCAAATTATTTTCAGTATAATTGTACATAAATAGGTTAAACAAATCCATTGTGATTATTTCTGAGAACTGCATGCAGACAGCCTACAATACATTATGGTACAGTACAAATATTTGGAACTTATTCCCTTATTCTGTCCCTTATTTCCTTAAAGAATAAACACTTATTTTCTGCAAGGAATGAACACTATTTTCTTAAAGAATAAAAGATAAAGAATCACAATTGTCCCTTATTTTCCATTTCTGAAGTTAATTGGCAACCCTAATGATGATGTAATTATCTTATGACTCTGACAGCAGCACCTTGCTCAAAAAATAAAATAAAATAGAAATAAAAATAGAGATATGCAAGCAAAAGTAAAAGGTAAAATGGATAATAGAAAGCGCAAAGGCAGCACTGAAAAGGCCAGTACAAAACAACAACAAAAAAAATAAGTGGGCCAGTCTAAGACATGAAACTCCAGGGCTGAAAATCAAAATGTTATGTTTTAAACGTTTTAACACATTAACCAAATTTTAAAAATGTATGTGTTGTCCTTGGAAGCGTTACTATCTAATACCTATGTATGAACAATGACATTGAGTTTAAACAAAAGAGGTTGGATCAGAATTTTGTTTATTTTTAGTCATTTCTTCTAAAATGTAAGCCTTTTACAGTTGTCTTTTTGTGTGCCCGTTTTGTCCCCTTTGATTAGCAATGAACAATTATTTTTGTACTGCAGTGAATGCAATGTTCTAATACTATTCACTTTTCTGTGCTTCCCAGACCCTGCCTTGTACCCTGTCCTCATACAAGCTGCAATGTCATCTCAGAAGGTAGGCTTGACATGCAAAAGTTTTTTCCAAAATTACAGCAGCATATTGCTGACAGGCCAGAAAAATGGGGTCAATTTCACATTATAATGTGATTATTTCTATAACAAGATGTTCTTCTCCTCATAACACAATATTTTCACATTATAACAAGTGATTTTTACATTATTAGGAGGATATATACAAATAACAGGGAAACCTTTCTTGTTATACTGTTGTGTTAAATCCAACCATGAAATATTGAAATAATTAAATTCTAGCGTATTCTTAAACTTGGACCTCATCATTGAAGTACCAGAAACAGCCCACTCTCTAAGTTTTCCTTAATTGAAAAATGTTTAATTGTCATTCATTCAAAGGCTATATGGTTCCAATAATATTTTAGTTCAAAACTTTAAGTGCCATTGTTTAAAAATGCTTGATTGACTGATGTTTTGCAGACCTTCAGCTTTCAAATGTCATGCCATTTGTCATTTCACAGTATTTTCACTAAATTACTACACTTGTGAAGTCACAGTTCTACAATTTACTCAGGCCAAAGACATATTTGTATGAAATTCAAATTATTTTCAGTATAATTGTACATAAATAGGTTAAACAAATCCATTGTGATTATTTCTGAGAACTGCATGCAGACAGCCTACAATACATTATGGTACAGTACAAATATTTGGAACTTATTCCCTTATTCTGTCCCTTATTTCCTTAAAGAATAAACACTTATTTTCTGCAAGGAATGAACACTATTTTCTTAAAGAATAAAAGATAAAGAATCACAATTGTCCCTTATTTTCCATTTCTGAAGTTAATTGGCAACCCTAATGATGATGTAATTATCTTATGACTCCCCTGACAGCAGCACCTTGCTCAAAAAAATAAAATAAAATAGAAATAAAAATAGAGATATGTGAGCAAAAAGTAAAAGGTAAAAATGGATAATAGAAAGTGCAAAGGCAGCACTGAAAAGGACAGTACAAAACAACAACAACAAAAAAAATAAGTGGGCCAGTCTAAGACATGAAACTCCAGGGCTGAAAATCAAAATTTTATGTTTTAAACGTTTTAACACATTAACCAAATTTTAAAAATGTATGTGTTGTCCTTGGAAGCGTTACTATCTAATACCTATGTATGAACAATGACATTGAGTTTAAACAAAAGAGGTTGGATCAGAATTTTGTTTCTTTTTTAGTAATTTCTCCTAAAATGTAAGCCTTTTACAGTTGTCTTTTTTGTGTGCCCGTTTTGTCCCCTTTGATTAGCAATGAACAATTATTTTTGTACTGCAGTGAATGCAATGTTCTAATACTATTCACTTTTCTGTGCTTCCCAGACCCTGCCTTGTACCCTGTCCTCATACAAGCTGCAATGTCATCTCAGAAGGTAGGCTTGACATGCAAATAGTTTTTTCCAAAATTACAGCAGCATATTGCTGACAGGCCAGAAAAATGGGGTCAATTTCACATTATAATGTGATTATTTCTATAACAAGATGTTTTCTCCTTATAACACAATATTTTCACATTATAACAAGTGACTTTTACATTATTAGGAGGATATATACAAATAACAGGGAAACCTTTCTTGTTATACTGTTGTGTTAAATCCAACCATGAAATATTGAAATAATTAAATTGTGTATATCCTGTATGTAAGGATTAGTTCACCCCAGAATTAAAGTTTCCTGATGAAGTTTGTATGCCGTAATTACTAGAATTATGATTTTTATAACTAGGGCTGGGTGATATGGCCAAAAATTAATATCTCTATTTTATAATTGGTTTATATATATATATATATATATATATATATATATATATATATATATATATATATATAATTAATTTTAACATCCTGCTCAATTTTGTCCAAACAATGTTTATATTATAGGCAATGAAAAACAAATAGTGAAAGTAGGCTATGCTCTTTGTAACATTACAATCTAAAACAAAAATAATACTTTTTAAAGCAGAAGTTCAATTCACTAAATTCCCCATTACTGTTATCTGCTATCATAAAATCATCATATCACTTACTTGTAGGGTATAAATTATACATATGAGTATGACACAATTATTGGGCTTTTGCGCTTTGCTTATTTGGTATGTGGCTATGCTCATTCTGTGAAGTTTAGTGGAGAATCACATTCGTAAGCTTCATCCACTTGTGACAGTAAAATGGAAATATTTCCATGGCTTGCTAACATTTACAGATGGAAAATATACCGGTGAAATGTAAATTAAGCACTGAGGAAAAAAGCACATCTTAAATGCATTAAACAGTGCACGTAGTGCCTCTGTCAGCAGCATCTGACAGGGCAAACCAGTTTAAGCTACACGTGTTTACTATTTTAGTTTATTTTACTATTTTATTATACATGTCTCCTGTTTAGGAGAAATTGTGTTATGCACTTTTCTTGCAGCAGCTCACTCTGCGTCCTCTGCTATTATTCAGATGTGCTCATATCAAATCACTGTATATCGATATGAATGGTATTGACTCATATATTAACATTTTTTTTATATATTGTATGAACTCGATATACTGCCCAGCCCTAGTTATAACAATAAAATTTTAACTTTATAACATGGTAATGATCCTTTTTTTTCTGGTGTGTAAGAAAAATGCTTGCATACAAAATTAATGATCTTTAGGTTTTCTTCATAACTTACACGTCAATGTACCCATTTGCAGAGAAGAAAACACAGAGCTGTGTCACACAGCTGGATGCCTGCAGAAGCTAGAAAAAGAGAATAACAAAGGCTATGGCGAAGGGTGCAAAGTGAAATGTGCACAGTAATGCAGCTGGTCCTAGTACTATGCTAGACAGTGAAGCACACAATCCCAGACACACTATGCTACTCCAGGACTCGGGCCTAAAAAATGCAGGGATTGGAAAATTGGATAGTGACAATGATGAAACAAGGTTTATCAATATTGGCATCAATGCAGTCAATGGCGACACACTGCTACATCATACAATGGATGTAGACACAGAGAATATGGACACAGAATCTTCCAGTAGCGACATAGATGACGTGTTTTTTGAGAATTCTGCCAACATTGATATGCCCACTGGCAATTTAGCTGAGGAGTTAAAAAAGTGGATTTGTGGCTATAACATCAAGCACAATGCTGCAGATACACTGCTTACAATTCTCAGGAATCAAGGGCATAAACACCTGCCATCCACTGCTAAAACATTGTTAAAAACTGATCATGTTGAAAGTCAAAAGGTGTCCGAGTGGAATGTGTTAAATTTGGAGTGACCGAACAATTAATCATGTGTTTGAATCGGTATCCTTACAATTATGCAAGAGACATCACTGAGATCGAGATTTCCCTCAATGTAGATGGACTGCCACTCTTTAAGAGCACTGGTAAATGTTTCTGGCCTGTACTCTGCACTGTACATCTAAAACCAGCAAGCACATTTCCTTCAATGCCAAGCCCAAGTCACTGGACTTCATTAAAGTCATATCAGATGAACTGAACATGATTCTAATGAATGGCTTCTCATGGGGAGAAACAACAGTCAATGTGAGATTGAAATGTATTACATGTGATGCACCAGCAAAAGCCATGCTGAAGTGCATCAAACAATTCTCAGGTTACTATGGCTGTGACAAGTGCACCCAAAAAGGCAATTGGAAGGGGCGCATGACGTATCAACAAGTGCATGACCTCATTTTGAGGGATGATGTCTCATTCAGAGAGCAACACCAGCATGAAAATACTGTGTCCCCATTCAGCAATCTCCAAATTGACATGGTCAAGTCTTTTCCTGCTGACTACATGCACCAGTGCTGCCTGGGAGTGATGAGAAAATTGCTCCTATTGTGGTCACGGGGCAAGTCGGGACATCGGCTATCGCCAGCTCAGCTGAGAGAGGTCAATCAGAGGCTAAGGAATTTGAGATGTGACATACCCCATGTTTTTGCCAGGAAGCCACGCAGTTTGGAGGAATTGGAGAGATGGAAGGCCACTGAATTCAGACAGTTTATGCTCTACACGGGCAAAGTTGTTCTGCAGGGAATCCTACCAGAAACGCTGTACAGTCATTTCATGGCCTTTAGTGTGGCTATGTGTATACTTGTGTCTCCACATTTAACACAAACCTACAATATGTATGCCCATGAACTCCTCACATATTTTGTTGAACAAGGCCGGCACATATATGGCGAAGAATTTCTAGTGTACAATGTGCACTCACTGCTTCACCTCACTGCTGATGCCACCACATATGGATCATTAGACAAATGCAGCGCCTTTTTGTTTGAAAGCTACCTGCACCAGCTGAAAAAGACGGTTAGATCAGGAAACCATGTTCTAATCCAAGCAGCAAAACGGCTCCAAGAACAGTCACAGATTCCAACAGAAACAAGTGAAGAGAGACCAATTCATGTGAAACATCCTAATAATGTTTACATTGTTAGCCCAACATCCTGCTGTGAAGTTCTACAGAGTACCACCTCTGGAAAACTCTTATGTAGAGTCTTCTCGCACCTGACATCGTACCTTTGCGAGCCATGTGATTCAAGGATCTATGGAGCCTTTGTATGTGGTCCATCAACAATGGAGATTCTGGACAAGACAAACTTACAAGGAAGGGCAATGATCCTTGAGGACGGACATGGCCACCGAGTTGTCCTTTCTCTCCTCCATGATCTCAATTAACAAAGAAAAGAAAATATGTACATAGTTAGTATTTTTTTTCCCTCATTGCTTTAATGTCCCAACCTATATTCCTTTACCCTCATTTCTAATTAGTGCTCTTTGATTTAGGTTGGATTCTACGTAGTGGTTTTTAATGAGGAAAATTCAATTGCTGTGGCGCCAGCAACATGGGTAGAGGAGGTGAATGGGGTAAGGGTACACGTACACACACACACACACATAGTTATAAAAAATTATGGTGTTATTAACTTTTTCCTGAAATGTTTTAGGTTCTAATTTGCTACTGGCCCCGTAGAAATGCCGAGGTCATGGCGAAGGCCTCCCAAAGGCCAGATAAGGAGCTCTGGAATCGATATAAAATAAGAATACTCTCCGAGACTGGTAAGAAACTGAATGAAGATATAGTCGTATGGAGGTACACTGCTTTACATACTTAAAAATAATTAACAAAATTATAAAGACAACGCAAATTTACTGTGTCCTTAGACAACTACAAGACAGCTAGGGAGCGAGCCAAAAAAGCAGTGGAAACTTCAAATGTGGACAGTGAGGAGGAGGTGGAAAAAATGCGGAAGAAAAAAGTCCCAGCAAGATACTGGACAGACGGTGAAGGTAAACACATGTGACTGCTTTTTCATGCATTAGGCTACTCCACTGTAAATGAGTAGAAAGTTATGTAAAATATATGTGTGTGTGTATATAAAACGAAATATATATATATATATATATATATATATTATCAATATTGTGGTAACGCAATAGCAAAACTCGATATCAATATTTTCATGGTCACATAACTAGTGCAGGGCGATATGATATGAATTTTGAAAAGACCGCAATACCATTGTATGTCGTTTAAACAATGTTTGGAACGCAACACTGTTTTTAAGAGGGTCTCTTTTCACTATTGCACTGTGGTGCTGTTGCAGCTGTATGTGTTACTAAGTGTGAAAGTTCTGAAACTGAAGCTGTAGAACTAGTAGAACATGATGACACAGAACTCATCCACAATATCCACACTGACCGCCACAAATATAATATAATTAATAAATCTACAAATGCAGTTCAATCAAGAGCAGCGAGTGATTCCCTCTTTTCTCTTATTGTTAGATTAACATTAATGAGACAGACGGCCTATATATTTTGACCTGCTGTAATGCATGGATCTAATATAATGTTACACATCAGATGTTTTTCTCCAACAGTTCCCCAAATGTTCACTTCAGACATAAAAGATTATGTTTGCGTGAACACATAAATGATGTAACTCTATGTATATGTGCATTATTTATCGGGATTGCACGTAGTTGGAAGTGCCTTTATGGGGGAGCTTTAGATGTCAGTCGTCATGAGAAGCGAGTGGAGAAAAGATACTTCCCTCAGAAAACGTACAAATAAAGACAATTTTAGATGTTCAATTACTATTTGGAGCATTGGGATCGCAAGATGAGGGCTTAATGAACTGTTTTTGTGACATTTTGTTCACTTTATTTTTAATTTTTTTTGCCTGTAGAACAAAATTATATTCACACTCACAAACATGCTGTCTTATCCTTAATTAATAGGAGAATATGAGATGCCACCGAAACAAAGGAAACAAATGTTCACATCCTCTCAAAACCCACTTCCAAGTCTCCCTAAGCCTCCGAGTTGTAAGTAAAGAGATTTCACTTTTGGTGTAATTTCTTGTGTTGTGTTGATTTGATGGTGGTTTGTGTGATGGTTAGTGGTTAGTGAACAGGCCAAAAGAAAAAAAAAGTGCAGTGCCAGCTGGTGTGAACACAGCTTTCCAGGCTTTATGTACAATACAAACAGGGGCCCGTTGTATAAACTGCTTAGACTAGTCTTAAAAACTAGTCATCTAATTTGATTTCTTCAAGACTGGTCATAACTTGTTACAAAAAGATAGATTGGCCCAATCTGAGCCAAAAAAAAGTAAGATTGATTGTCTAAGTGCTAGTTGGTCAAACTATTTCTTAAGACGCAATTTTAACATAAGCCGCTTTTCCCCTATCGGGCCGAACGGTTCTAAGAACGGTCAGGTACGGTTCCAGTTGTTTTTCTACGTCGCCACTCAGGATCTGTCACTTGTCTGTTGTCTGGCTGCTAGTTTCTCCGTAGCTTGCTAAGCGCGCTATTTTGAGCAATGTAAACACAAATTAGTAATACAATCTGAAGAAATTTCTGATCATCCTCCATAACGCGGTGGTTATTTACACCTCATATCATATGTAAACACTTGTGTTACCACGGCAACGACTGACGCATTCCACAGAGATCCGTTATCAGCCGAAAACGAAACCGTATCTGTGCTGACTGGCCCGGATCGGCACGGAGCGGTTAAGCAAAGAGAACCGTTCGGCCCGATAGTGGAAAAGCGGCTATTGTGTTTATGCAAATGGCCCCAGATTTCTGATGAGAATCCCATTTTAAAAATGTTTTTGTCCAGTTAAGTTGGAGGTTGGTATTTTTTGTCATGAGTTTTTGTTTAAGTTGCAGTGCCTTGCCAAAGTACTCAACCCTCTTGAACTGTAAGTTTATCCCATGCTTTCAATGTTTGTTCATAGACAAGCCACCTACTGACCTCACAGTTACTGCCCATGCACCTGAGGAAGATGTGCCATCCCTGCCTAACCCTGCAGCTGATAATCCTTTCCATGGTATGTGCATTTAATGTTGTTGTTTTTTTCCATCTGTTAAGATATATATATATATATATATATATATATAAAATTTTATTTTTTAAATCCTATTCAGTGAATTAAGCACCTTAACTAAACAAAAAGTGTGTACCTCAGCTTATGCTCTGTTTGAAGATGGCTACCAGGTAGAGCTGTGAATCGTTGGGTAGACAGCAAATTGATTCATTGATTCTTACATTGTTTTTGCTCCACCCATGAAATAAATATACCACGGGTCCTTAAAAAGTCTTACATTTAGTATCAAATTTAAGGCCACAAAAAAAAAAAATATTAAATGGTGCAAGTCCTAATTATGATTGCAATAGGTCTTAAATTTGGTGGCAGAAACTTCAAAAGGCTATAATCTTGCTTTGTGTACTTCCGTTACCGGGGAAACAGCAATATCCATGTGATTCCAAAATTGTAAGTCT
Organism: Onychostoma macrolepis; assembly: GCF_012432095.1. Taxonomy (NCBI): domain Eukaryota; kingdom Metazoa; phylum Chordata; class Actinopteri; order Cypriniformes; family Cyprinidae; genus Onychostoma; species Onychostoma macrolepis. Next base: position 1,529,215 of record NC_081157.1, read on the forward strand.
GTAAATAATGGTTTTTAAAGTGATTTTACAGTTTAATATTACCATAGCATTTCTCTGCCCCACTCATATGTTTTTTTTTGTGCAAGTCTCAAAAAAAGGTCTTAAATTTGAGCTATAAAATCATACAGATACCCAGGCTACGCAGTCATGTTTGTTAAGTGTTGCGTAGTTTTAGACCTCTGTATGACCTATGCATAAGTCCAAGTGAAAATATGGTGTAATGTGGACAAACACATTAATGTGGGAAAAAGAAAATAACCATAACACTGAAATTTGTGTCAATAACAGAAAATAACCATAACACGCAAGAAACCTGCCATGCAGAGGGTGCAGTAAATGCAGGTAATTGTATGGTTGCACTTTTTTCATTACAGTATACTATCGACATTAGGTCATAGCAATGCATCTGGCCACACATTAATTTTTTGTTTGTTTTTGGAATACTACACACATGCCTGAATACCACTAAGCAAATAATTGAGTGTCAAAATATTATTTTTTTTATCTTAATTTGTCAGATCTGCAGCAACTCATCGAGCAATCTGAGCAGCGAGTGCTGCTCGCAATAGAGAGAATGCAGACAGACATTGCAAATTCTATTGAGCGCCTAGTCCAGGCTATTCAACAGAATCGTCCTGGTCCGGCACCCATCACAACACCACCACAGGAGACCATCGAGCAGCCCTGCAAAACAGTCCAGGAGCTGCAAGCGTTAATATTAAAACTGGAGGGCACAGAGGGGGAAAAAAGGATGGTATGTTGATATGACATGCACTTTAAAGACCCATTTTGCAATGCGTTCCTGTATATTATTATCATCCCGAACCCGGTTTGAGTTAGGGGTGTCCCCGACTAAGGATTTTCTTAGTCGAATCGGAATTTTCGAATCATTCCGATAGTCGAATCATATATTTGGGGGCGGGGCAAAATACATTACCAAGAGTCAAGTCAGTCATTCAACAGGGAACATTCATTCCAACTTGGGTGTAACGCGTTACTAAGTAACATTTTTAGGTAATTTAATTTGAGTTACTTATAAAGTACTTGCGTTACATACATTAAATAATTTAAACAGTTCTAAAATCAATATTGAATTTGAAATCTAAATTTACCATCTAGATAAAATTGAATGCAGCGGCGTTAACCCTCCGTGCGCCGGTTCGTTCACTTTCAGATTTTCCTGATTCACAGAGAAACCTTAAATACTCAGATACATATAAGTAGGGTTGCCAACCATCCCATATAGCCGAGACCGTGCTGCCGCGACTGAGAGCGGCTCGCGGTGTTTAGTGTCCCACAGCAGCAGCGAGAGCAAGTGACTTCAGCGCAGCTGAAGAGTTCTGCGTTCAAATGCACGCAATAGGCTAAAGCTTGCCGCAAAGCCCCAGCAAACATGGCCACGAATGTGTCTGCGGGAAATAGTAAGGACATATTTGAATTATTTAATAAACTATGTTTTCTGAGTCCGTGTCGCAAGGATGAAGTTGCTGACCCTGACTCGCCGTCTCCTCATTAGACGCGCCTTTAGAGAGAAATGCATCTTTATTGATTATGATTAAGATTATAATAAAACTTTGTTTTCGATTTTTTTTTCCGTTACGTGATAATTTAAAGCTTTCTATAGATATATTTGTAGGGAAGATGTAATGTGTTCTCCCGTCCTTTGGGGGGAGCTGTGTGTTGTTTCTCATTAGGGGAGTGAGCCCTCCTTTTCACCCACAGTTCTATTTCCTTTGTGAAAAGGTAAGGAGGGTTATCATGTTGCTCCACTATATCCATTAAATTTATCCAATTATATTAGCCATCCATGTTATTAGAAGAACTATATTGTTGATGAGAGGTTGGCTAATGTGTATCAGACATTATTTTTGATAGATTGTTTTATATTTCTGATATTATTGCACGGTTCCTATGTTCCATGTGGTTGAGCATATTTTCATGTATATTATAGTATGTTTCAGGTCTATTTGTGTATTTTATGGTCTAATTCTCCCTATTTTGATTACATCCAGCATTGATCTTAGTCTGTCATATGCTGTAGTCTATCTTTCCTGTGTTTTAGGGAGTTTGTGAACAATGAGATTACTTATTTCCTGTTATAATTCGTTATGTATTGTAACTTTGAGGTTATTTGAAATGAACACAGTTCTATTTCCTTTGTGAAAAGGCTGTCACCAGTCTGTTCTGCTGTGAGAGTGACTGTGTGGAGAAAGGAGCCTAATAAAAGAAAGCTGCTCTGTTTGACTCAACGATTTTGGTGTCCTCCTCATTCACCCCTCACCTCAACACAACGCAGAGACATTTGGGGGAGCACACCGACGAAGAGGGTTACATATTTATCATGTCTGTGAGGCATGTATTCGCTCAGCTTCGGTTCGTTTTTGTGAAGCGCTCCTGTTCAAGACGAGACGGCATCATGTTTGTTTTCTTTGTTTAATAAAAGCACAACATTTTGTTGATATTGTGAGTGCACACACAAATAAAAGTAGACTTTAAGATTTTATTTTAGGCAAGTCGTGATGATTTGAGAAGGCTAAATGGATCAGCTTTCCTGTAGCTCAAATAGTAGAGCATGGCGCTAGCAATGCCAAGATCATGGGTTCGATTCCCAGGGAAAGCAAGAGCTGATAAAATGTAAAAAAAACTGTAACTTGAATGCAATGTAAGTCGCTTTGGATAAAAGCGTCTGCTAAATGCATAAATGTAAATGTAAATGGATCAAACATAGGCTATGATCAGCTCACTGTATGCCGCTGGCCGCTTGGTCGTTATATATTATATAAAACTTATATTTAACGAACAAAAATACTCCAAACGTTTTTCTAAATTAACTTAATGAAAAAAAACAAAATGAAATATAATCATTTTGCCATTACATACATAAGCTGTTTTGGGAGAAGGGGGGAAAAAGACGGGCTCGGGTCGGACTCAGGCCGGTAATTCTGATAAGCTGTCAGACACGGGCCGGGCCAGGGCCTACATTTGAGGCCTGTGCAGAGCTCTACTCGCACTATTGCCAATTCAGTCCGTGTTTTGACGTTTTGGTGAATACAAACAACGTGATTATTTTTCATGAGTCCAACATCCCGCCGCGCAAGAGACGTGGTTAGTAAGACATCTTTCACTATTGTAATGTTGTTAAATAGAGAAAAACATTTTATATTTAAGTAGGCTAACTAATAGCATAATTATTAACCTTATTCTTGAAACACAAAATTACCAATAAAAAGGTGTCAAGCACCAAAAGCAGCCCATATAAATCCATAAGCTGTATTTAATTGAAATATACGCATTGTGTGTGTGTCACTCACCCGACGCAAACGACCACACCTAGATAAAAAAAAAAAAAAACATCAAGATTCATCTAATTTTCATCATTTTTGAAAGAAGACCTGCTATGAGGAATTTACCTCATAAGAACAGCGCGATCTGACACGGCTTTATTCAGCAGAGAAGATCATTTCTGTAATTTATTCTTACCTACATTAGTTAACGTGTTATTTTTACATAAACCTGTATGGATTTTACTAGTTGAGCTTTTCCTGAACATCTTACCAAAGTGAAATGTATTGTTTAACTTTTAAGCTTTTTTGTTAACAATTTATATTTGTTAACAAAAGAAGGTTAATATTTTTTATAAAAATGTTTAAGTATTACAGTTGTGTTAAAGCTAAAAGGCTAAACTATTCTATGTTTGACTCAAATTGAAAGAATAAACAGTTTCATTTCTATTAAGGTTTATAGGTATTTTAAGATGTAGCCTAATTAGCGATTTGAATAAGTAAGATACGAGTAACTAAGTTAATTTTCAGACAGAGTAATCAGTAAAGTAATTTAAATACAATATTGATGATGTAATTAGTAACTGTAATTAATTACTTTTTGGAAGTAACTTACCCAACACTGTTCAACAGTCATAAATACACAGGGAAAATGTGTAGCGGACGGATACAAATGGGGTAAATAATGTTTTATGTTTTGATTAAAAGATAGTTAACATTAAACGTCAGCGAACCCCTTAAGAATTCACAACATTTTTTTACAATAGTGCTCTCATATAACGTTATGTATATGATCGTAGTTATAACGTTCTGCATTTCTGTTTGAATGCACATGAACGCGTCTGCACGGCTCTGAATGAATTCCTTTTTGGACGCGTTCTTCGCGCAATGACATGCAGAAACACAACTAAACACTAAAAAAATCACAACGTTTTATTATAATAGTGTTCTCATTATAATGCTATGTATATGACAGTGCCAGTCATAGTTATTAATATTCTGCATTGTTGTCCTGCTCGCTCCGCGTGCTGAAGAGATAATCTACTACAATGAAGCGCTTTATTGCAGAGTAACTCAACCAAATGCATCTTATACGAGATAAATAATATATACACCATATAAATAAACCGACTGAAACGTTTTGAAATCACTTGTTGTTTCCTACCTGATTGAAAAAAAATGAAGTCTTCCACTCTGCCTGTGTCAATTTGAGTCTTGTTAAAGATTTAAATCCCTGCCTCCAAAATCCTCTGTCGGTGACGGATTAGAAAGCGAAACTTAAATCTATAGGGGAAGTTGGATTTATTAATGCATATTAAAATATTTATTTAAAGCTTCTTTCTTTTAAGATTCTTATTTACAGCATTATCATAATAGGCTGTATGTTAACTTATTGGGAGAAAACCGGTAGTTCGATGTGAAATCTGACACTGAGCACCCCTGTATAGCCAAAATGGTATGATCATAACACCCCGCGAATATTCGACTGTGAGATTGGGAGTCGAATCAGGCTCCTCGAATCGAAGCATCGAATCGTCGACTATTCGGGGACACCCCTAGTTTGAGTATAAATAAAAGCTATCCGAATATTAGTATCGCCATTTCTTCTTGCACGTTGTCCTCCATGTGTTTACTCTAAAGTCACGTTTGTCAGCGCGAGATTTCCCGCATTTACAGTTGTGATCTGTTGTGTGTGGTTTGCTGTCACACGGGAACAAAACTGTTATATTTTTTATTTGTTTGTTTATTATTTGTTAGTGGTATGCCTAAATCATGTTAATAAACAATTTACAAATGTTAGTTAAATGTTAGTTAATGTTGAACTAGTGTACACTTTACAATAAGGTTCACAAATTCCCTTAGTAAATACTTTGTTAATGGTAAGTCATGTTAATAAACAGTCTACAAACATGAGAAACATTATCCACTGATGTTTTTAGATGGTTTCCAAGTTTACCAGTAGCCCAAATCAGTGCCCAAATGAGTTAGTATTGTTTATCCATTTGTGTGTGTTAGCTGCTACATAAACTTGTGTATATACTGTAAGTAGTATAATTAAATAAAGCTTATTAATAAAGCTATTTACAGGCATAGTTCATTTTTAGTTCATGTTAACTAATGCATTAACTAACGTTAATTAATACAACCTTACTGTAAAGTGTTACCTTATTTTTATATGTTGCATAGATCCAGTTTTTGAGCTTGTTGGGAGGCAGCAGCATTGGGGATGCTGTGAGAAGAATCCTCCGGAAACTAGCTACCAATGAGGCCTGGTCAAATTACAGCCTGAAAGGCCAAAAGCAAAGCTGCCCTTCATGGGGACATCCCTCCACCATATTGTTTTAAGTAAGCTTTTCAAAGCCTCTCTCTTACTTATTCATGCAACTGTTTTAAAGAGCAAATTATAAACCATGTCTGTACAAATACACTGCCGCAATGTTTAACTTTTTAAAAACATAATTTAATCACCATTTCACATGGATGAATTAGTATTTTAATCAATGAGAATAATCAGATTTAATAGAATGTTGTCCTTTACATTGCATAGACATATTTGGGATTTTCACATTTATTATGGTACCTTCTTTTCTAGGTGCTTGTGCCAGACAATTTCCAAAAATCACAGAAAAGGAAATTGATGCATGTATTGGGGAAACCTTTAAACATGCACCTCACCGTGCCAAGGTGGTCTTAACACCTGTAAGTTGTTTTATTCACTGAGCTATTATTAACCCTACATGCAGACACACACACACACACACACACACACACACAAGATCAAGCGATGGAAGAGCACGGTGCAAACAACTTTTGTGGAACAGCACCTTTAGAGAAGTATTTACTGAGAAAAATTGTGATGTGTATTCAATACTTATTTTACCCACTGTGAGTGTGTGTGTGTGTGTGTATGTATGTATGTATGTGTGTGTATATATATATATATATATATATATATATATATATATATATATATAAAATCTCTAGAATAGCATAACTGTTTGATTTATCCCTTCACTTATTTACTTAGTACATACAGTGGTGCTAAACCTACCTAAAACATTATCAGGTTTTTTTAGCTTATTCTGATACTGATTTTTTAAAAGCAAATTTATTGGCTATTTAATTGTAACAAACAAACTAGCCTTTAACACAAATACCTGTAGCCTTTTGAAATTAAAGGCAACCACTGCATTTTAATCATGATCTAAACAAAGATGATAGACATATGGTGCACGAGCAGTTGTTTTTCATTTGAATGTGATTGTAGAATTTCAGGATTTAAAACAAAAACAGAATGGTCTGACTTGAGGTTTTATGTATTTTATTTTTTGCTACATAAAACATCTGCATGAAACAAAGATAGCTGGACTGAATGAGGCTCAAATTCACTCTCTAACAGCAGATAGCACTTATGAACCAGCCATGATATAGCGTTTCCTTGGTTACTGCTTTACTATTATTTTTGGGATCTACTGGGGCAGTGATAAAGATCTACCATCTCGATCGATAGGTTGGTGACCGCTGTTCTAAAGGGTTCGCCCATCTTTCAAGCACCACTGTATATACCTAAGTGTAATTAAAAAGCAATTGAAGTGATTGGTAAATATTGTTATTTATGCATTTTTTCAGGCAGCAGAAGAACAACTCGGGCACCTGAAGATGCAGACAGCGACTGACACACGCACATACACACACATTTTATATAATTAATGTAAATTGTTATACTGTTACTGTTTACCGTTATTTTGGCAAATGTTGATTCTATGGAAGTTTTCATGGCAATAAAGCCAGTTTGAATTCAATTGAATTGATTGTGCTTTCTCTGCCCCCTCTCTCTCACCCACAATGTAAATGAATGAAGAATTCCTGCTTTGTATTTTTATCTTTTAATATGTTAAGTGTGAAGACACAGTGCGTATGCCCGATTGGGTTTTGCAGACCAAGAACCAGTGTGTGTTGCAGTAACATTATAGTTTGATCCCCTAAAGTTTACTGTAATGTTACTAAAGGTTCTGAAAATATTCAATAAATGTGATGGAAATACCTAAATAGGACCAAAAAATAATATTCTAGGTTGGTCCCCCAAAGGTCTTGAAAACAAATAAAATATGGTCCCCTAAACGTTCCGAGAACGTCCTGAAAGTTCTGCTAAGGTCCCCCAAATAACGTCCCCTAACCCTTTAAAGAACTCGACATCATGACCTTCTCAGAACGTTCTGGGAACGTTACCAGGTGACGTCCTTGACACCAGCGGGGACGTTCTGGGAACGTCAAATTTCCAAATAAAATATGGTCCCCTAAACGTTCCGAGAACGTCCTGAAAGTTCTGCTAAGGTCCCCCAAATAACGTCCCCTTACCCTTTAAAGAACTCGACATCATGACCTTCTCAGAACGTTCTGGGGACGTTACCAGGTGACGTCCTTGACACCAGCGGGGACGTTCTGGGAACGTGCTGGGAACGTACAATTTCTAGCGGGGCTCAGATTAAATTACAATGTTGATGTATAGCTTCTTGTTGCTCAAGCAGTATTGCATTGCGTTAAGGTCATCCATCTGATTCCCATACAGGGAGTAAAAGAACTGACTGAATGTACCTTGAATGCAAGTCATTTTGGATAAAAGTCTCTGCTAAATGCATGTAAATCATTGAAGAACATTTACACATAAAGGAAACATAAAGCCACTCATTAAAATGACTTTTTTCATGACAGTCCTGTTAGTGTCATCTATCTGTTACCCCAGCCAACTGGAAATGTTCTCAGAATGTTTTGGCAAGGTTCTCTCAAAGTTATGAACGATGATTCTTCCAGTAATGTAATATAATGTTTGTTCAAAATTATCTGGTCTTTAAAAATGTTCTCAAAATATTACCACAAAAAAAAAAAAAAGGTTATTTATTTATAGATCATTCATGGAGTGCTTTCTTCTGAACTGTTTTAGTTGGACATTTGTCAAACATTTTTTAAACATTACATGCTTGTTTCAGAATGTTCAGAGAACAGTCAAAAGTAGCAATCCCATAATATTAACCAAATTGAATGTTCCCCTAACATTAACATAACCAAGAAAAAGCATTTTTAAAACATTTAACTCGATGTTTAGAATGTTCTGTAAACATTCAGAAATAATGTTAAATATCAGTAGCAAAATGTTTTTTTTATATATATAATATATTCTTGTTAGCTGGGACCACATCAGTCTAATATAAAAAGTTGTTTTCAAAAGTATCCAATTCATTTAGCTTTTTAATCAATTTTTTTCCAACATACAGTCCAGCTGCTCCAAGTAAAAACAGACTGCCTCCTGCAAGCAACAGTGCTGGTGCTAAAACCAGCTCCGTTACGCCCAGAACGATGCCTCCTGTCACCATGGCTGCTGCTCCTACTGGTCCAACCCCTAATGCAACTTTATGTAGTGTGTCTTTAACATTTTCTAAATAGACATCTCTTTCTATGATTTTTTGAAACTTTTCATTTGTGTAGTACCTCCATCCATTTCCCTCTGCCATCTTCTCGATCTTCTCCAGCAGTTCAGTGACCTGAGAGCGGTTCTCTGGGTCTTCATTGTTAAATGAGTGATATCTGCTACCAAAACTCTCAGTAAATGCCTGGAGATCTGGACTGTATTTGTTATGCTCCTCTAACAATGTTTCCCTCAGCAAATCCACATGAGTGAACAGAATGATGGTGTAATGAGCAGCATCTTCTCCGATGTTCTCCTGAATCCATTCCATTATGTTTTTCTCTTCCTCTGTAAATCTCGAATCCAATTTAATCACCAGCAGAAACACATGAGGTCCAGGATTAGACATGATGACAAATTTCTCGATTTCATTCTTCATCTTCTTTTTATATGATGCATTAGTCAGTCCTGGAGTGTCAATTATTGTGATGCTCTTTCCAGACACATGTGCTTCTTGTAGCTCACATGTTTCAGTATTTGTCCAATCTCTCCTCTCCAAACTCTCTTGGCCCACAATGGTTTGTACCGCACTGGTTTTTCCTGATCCAGTTTTACCCAGCAGCACAATCCTCGGTTTCGTAGACCCTGCCAGTCAAAGTTTCAAATAAAACAGCATTATTACAATCCAGACATTAAAAACAAGTAAACTAAATAGAATGAATTATTTTGGTATAGCATACAAATGAAACAGATATACATTTCTATGCAACCTAATAACACGTAGGCACGCGTAGCCAGACCTTTAGACTGACGGCTGAAGGTCTGGGAACTGAAGGCCATATGACTGACAGATAAAGCAACCGATCACGTTTCATTTTGTGCCGCGTCACTTTTCGGGGCGTGGAAATGTTGCCACAGTAACAGACTGGTGTGTAAAACTCTTGGACATATCTTAAAGATTCTATGCCACGAACTTTACATTTTTCACATACTTCTGAAAATCCAACACTTAGTTGATCCTGACAAGCGCTCGTTGTCACAGTTGTAAACACGACGGCTTTCTTCTTTCATGAGGGGGTTTGGCGCCACGGCATTTTTGTTTCCAAGCGGAACATTAAAGACCGCGACACACACGTCTCCCGGAAATCCTGTATAATTCAACCAATCCGACGACGACTTCGAAACTCCTGAAGTGTTTCCAGCCAAGTGTGCCGTATGCATCAGACGTTCAGCAAATGGTCTGTGGGCGTGACGTCTGAGACTGAGACTAAATAACCTGTAATCAACTGGACTGATGGGTCAGTTGAATTGAAAAGCTTTTATCCAAACACCGCAAACAATCAATCAAATGAAATTTCGATGTGACTGAAAGGGCTGGTGTAGCAGAGAAAATGATGCGAAAAGGGCTTAACTTGTGTACCTCTGCTGTTTTGATCTTCTTTCAGCAGCTTGTGATGCTCAGCAGTTGCGCGATGTTTTGTCAACGCTGCTTGCTTTCATTGACTTGTGCAATTTACTCTTGCTATCGTAATGAACGCAAGTGTAAACACGATGTAAATAAGAGATTAATTTCGCAGTGTACACATTACCGTGGGAAGTAGGGGTGCTGCAGCACCCCCTGGATTGTAGCCCATGAAAAACTGGGGTGCTGGGGGTGCGGTGTTATGAACAATTTGTAACAAAAAATAAATACAATTAATTTCATCAATTTGTATATAAATTAAAATTAATTTAAAATGTAGCCTAAGCCTAAAATGACAAGAAGCAACGGTGAAACATGAGTTAAGTTGAATCAAATTGACTGAAAGTTGATCAACTTATTAAACTTATCAAACTGACTTAAAAAAATAATTTGTTGCCATGAGTTTTTGATTATGCCCTATATTATTACTTGTATCATGTCTGTGCCGTACCCAAATTAAGAATTAACGATAATTTCTACAGACATATAGACAGAAAGAGCGAAGGAGAGCATTTAACTCAGCAGCAACAAATCTTGCATTCTCACATCTGTAAGCGTTTATTTTGATCTTTAACCGTTGGTCTTTCCTATTCTTGAAAAATAAATGCTTAACGTTGATTCAATATTGTTCTTAATGGGGAAAACAAAACGAAAAACACAATATAAGCAATGCTACAATGACAAAGTTGCTTATATTAAACATACCTAACACTTTTATGAACAGAATGAATAAGACTGATGTACCCGCGTTGTAACACGAATAAAATGGTTTTTGGATTTTCCCCATACTTTAAACGAATGCTTATGGCTATACAACCTAAAATAGTAGGCTACAATGACTAATTCACCTATATTAAACTGAACTTTTATTAACAAAATCAATTAAAGAGATAATTCATGGAAAATTTGCCATGCTAAGTGGAAGATTTCTGCCAAGATTTCACCTGGTAGAAAAACAAATACTATTAAAATGAATGTTATGATTCCCACTATGGCCACTAAATGGCAGCAGAGGATCATTTATTGTCTCCTTTACCATTTCCACTCTGTAATATAGTTCTTTTCACATGTTTTGCTAATGGATTTATATTTAGACATTATAAAATCACTATTATAACATTTAAATATCTCTTTTTTGTCAAAGTTCAGCATTGTTTTGTATTGAAGTATGAAGTAGCAAGAGTTTTCAACTCATTGAATCTACTTGAATTACACAGATGGCCTATTTTAAATTTACAACGGCAATTTTCAGTGAAAAGTGGCAAGTTTGTATCCTTGTTTACAATCTTCTCAGTTTCTCTCAAATGAATGAATTCTCTATATAATTTATAGGGGTGGCCAGGAAGGGGGCAGCAACCAGTCTGGGCTGGCACAGAAATCTTCATTATTTCAACATAGAAATGGATTTGACTATAAAGTACTGGACTGTTTTAGTGCCTAAAACACAACTGAATGACAATTTTTGTATTATTTTTGTATTACCTAGGCTCCAGGTATTTTAATAAAAGGGCTCACTATAGCTTTATTGCTCAGTAAGCTTGGTTCTGGGTCTAAACACCCCCAAAATCTTGTTCTCCATCATTTCATAGACCCACTCATGGATGAGACATGCAGATACAGTCAACCTTCATTGAATTTTACATAATCAATGAACTCTGAAAAATGTATCAGTCATTTTATTCTAACATTCTATTAGTTGTCAAAATTAATTAATTGCAGCACTTTTGTCATACCTAAATCGAGCTCTGTACAAAGGAAAATAATGTAAGAATGTAAAATTAGTTATTTTATGGTTTCATTTTCGTACTTTACAAGTTAACGAAAAATTAGTGCATATATTCTAGTACATTTAACTGCACTGTGCTTACATTTGGCCTACTTGTGCATTAAATAAAAAAAATAAAAAAAATTTACATCAAACTTTACAACCTATCATCTTGCGCACTATTGTGAATTGCAGAATATTTCAGTAGGATGCATGCATTTGAGAGACGTTCTTGAATGTAATGCACATACATGCATGCACAGCTTTGCAGCTTTAATCGCCATTTTGGTAATTTCGTGACTTAACTGACGATGTATGCTCGCAGTTTCTAGTGCGTTTTTTTGTGCGCCTCATATTCGCTTACAGTTGAAGAGCGTGCGTCGTGAGCACAGTAAAACGGCTGACAGGACAGGAAAGTTTGTTTTACTGACATACTGTATAACAATATCCCATCAGACCGCAGTTCCCTGTTGTTCTACTGAAGCTCATTTGGCACCTGTAGCCTACCTTTTCCACGCTTGTTTGACTCGCGCCGAGGGAAGCTGAAGTCTTGGCGTCTGAAAAGTCTCGCTTGTTGTGGTCGCAAAGAGATATGGCCGTTCAGCGTCTTAAGTTTTAATAAATACATTTTTAACTCATTAAAATGCTAAAACTGTTAAATAAAAATGTTGCATTAATTATTTTTAATAATTAAGCTTTTGATTATTTATTAAATTTTATGTAAAAAATGGACGTAGTGTCCGTGATGTCACCCGTAGGTTTGTCACCATCTTGGTAGCGCGTCACTCCCGGATAATCAAAAATGGGCAAAAAGGCGGGATGTGGGTGGAGCTGGTTGCTGAAACCACGCCCGCCAAGCGCAACAGTGGTGACAGCAGCGGCAATCCACCTGTCACTCAAGTGGCCACGCCCCTTAATTATGCAGAACTTTAAGGCTTGATATAATTTAAACGGATGAGTTATAAAAAAATTCACCCCCCTCACAGTTGTTATGAAGGGCAAAATTACCTATATAGACTAAAATAATTTTTTGTACCAGGCTGTAAACATGTTTTTTTCTGCTGTAAAGTTGGGCATTTTAACATGGAGAGTCTATGGGACTGACTAACTTTTGGAGCCAGCCTCTAGCGGCCAGTCGATGAATTGCAGTTTTAGTCACTTCCGTGTTGGTTTCAAGAGAGGGAGCGGGAGGTATTTAATAAAAAAAAATTGATTTTGTCCCCATTTGTAAGTCACTTTGGATAAATCGTCTGCTAAATGATTAAATGTAAATGTAAGGTAAATGCATATGCACTGACATTGTGATCAGAAAACATAATGCACATCTAAATGAATCTGATCACAAAGTTTAGGGTTTATATAAACAGAACTTATCTGAAATTGAACTGGATTTCTTTTTGATTGACAACTATCAGAGCATGTTTGTGCAGGACTGATCAAGACAGAATGAGCAGAACCTTAACAGAATTTTTTTTATTGCTCTGCTGTTTATATCATTGGGATAATATGTTTTTAATACAAAAAAGACACAAACACACTTACAGAACTGTGCTCTGTTGAGTATCTTTCTCTGAGCTTCCTGGAACATCTGATCAGTGTAATGCTGTCCTCCGTTCTCCTCCACCAACTTCTCAATCTTCTCCAGCAGTTCGGTGACCTGAGAGAGATTCTCCAGGTCTTCATTGTTAAATGAGTGAAATCCGCCACCACACTCATTAACAAGAGCCTGGAGATCATTGCCTTCTTTGATATACACATCTAATGGTTTTCCTTTCAGCTGATCAGCGTGAGTGAACAGAATAATGGTGTAATGACCAGCATCTTCTCCAAAGTTCTCCTGAATCCATTTCACTGCGCTCTTCTCTTCATCTGTGAATCTCCCCACTTTGATCAGCAGCAGAAACACATGAGGACCAGGAAGAGACATGTAGACACATCTCAATATTTCATCCTTCATTTTCTGTTTTGTCATTGTCGTGTCAAACAGGCCTGGAGTGTCGATGACTGAGATGATGGAGTCATCAATCTGTAAATCTCGTCTCTCGCAGGTTTTAGTAACTGACACTGGTGAAACATCCTCCTTAAAACACTTTTGACCCAAAATGGTGTTTCCTGTTGAACTTTTTCCTGATCCAGTTTTTCCCAGCAGTACAATCCTGAGTTCAGCTGAAGTTGAATCAAATTAAACAAAAAAACGTGAATGACATTTAAAAATAATCAAGTTCTGAATCAAGCTGGCATTGGATCATTAAAGTAGATACTTATTGTGTTGTCTTCTTTCGTTGTCTGTGTCCTCCCACGAGCTTTTGATTTGTGTTGTAGACGAGACAGATTCAGTGTCGTCTTTTTAATTTGTCTCATTGCAGCAGGTGTTTTTATTTCTAAAATCACAGTGAACGTCAACATTACACAGAAATTTAACTCTGATCTTGAATGAAATATTTTTTCTGATTCTAGCATTACAATATGACTTTTAGAAGTATATGTACACATGCACGTTGAATCTTCATGTTTTATGAGGACACTCCTTAATGATTTTTATTTTATGCTGCACAGATTTTATATTGCATCAAAGCAAGCCTTAAAGAAACCTTTCTGCATTTATACATTAAAAAACTTCTGTTCTTACCTGTCAAATAAAGGTCCTCTTCTTTTGAAATTAAAGGTACTACAAGGAAACAATTTTTTTATAGATATTGTAGCGTACCTATAGATTATTTCTAGGTTATGTAATGCTGGAAACTTGTAGATGTACTCACCTCTTTCGCTCATTTTTTTGGTTTGGTTTTGAATACTTATCAGAAAGATTCAGTTATTTATGTGTTGTTATTATTTTTAAGCATGCAGGGTATGTTTGTATAACAGAGTGTCACTCGAAGTGAAATGAAAACTTTATATCACGCATTTATGTGTGCACGTCATACATGCAGCTTAACCAATCAAAACATGAAACCGAGAAAAAAAGTTTATCTCTTGTTTATCTCTAACATTTGCCATTAATTTGCATAGTTTATAGCTTAAGCATAGTTAAGCTGATTTTACACAACTTTAATTTGTACCACATACTGTAAATGATATGAAACTATATCAAAGTTCAATACAAATAGCACAAAAAAAGTAGTTAACAGATTAACAGATCTGTTAAATCTTAACAGATTTAACATTTCTTCAGGTCTCATATACTCACAAACTATCTAACAAATTAAGTCTTGCTTAGGTTCAAATTAATTAATACTAAAAAAGGACAGGTGATTTCTTTCTCTTTTTTTAAAGTTTATTATCATGCAAAAATACAGCAACACAATTTATGCATAAAATCAAAGGCTAATCACAACAGGAGACAGATTTGAGCTGCACAAAGCATAGTAAATTTGATATATTTTACGTTTACTCTATAATAAATAAATCTTCGATCAGAGCTGTGGTGGTCGGCTCAGTCCTCTCTCATCCCTACTTTGCTCTCTGTCCTTTAATGTCCTTTTATTACAGGTGAAGGATCTAAGGACTGTGATACTGTTTGTGGTATAACAACACTTGTTGGATTTGTTCT
Organism: Onychostoma macrolepis; assembly: GCF_012432095.1. Classification (NCBI taxonomy): domain Eukaryota; kingdom Metazoa; phylum Chordata; class Actinopteri; order Cypriniformes; family Cyprinidae; genus Onychostoma; species Onychostoma macrolepis. The sequence goes on from NC_081157.1 coordinate 1,544,677, forward strand.
GGTCAGATGAAATCTGAGCATTGAAACATATGCAACTAAGATGATTCAATAAACTCTTTTTTATCATCATCACTTCGTCTTCTGCTCTTCACTGGCTTTGCTCAGTCAACTTCTTGGCTGATAGAAGACTTGTTACAGTTTTGGGTATCAGACAAAACAGATTTTTTCTGACAAGATCTGGCATGTCTGGGGCTGGATCTGATATTTCTAGCATGGAGGCATGATCTGACACAGGCAAGAACCTCTGAATATGTGTAACTTTTGTGGTAGTTCACTGTTGACAGAGCAAGTAAAACTGAAGAACTGGTCCAACTGGGCTGGCAGAAAAAACACTGTAACTTAACACTGAGAAACACAGTTCTCTTACAGGATTTACAAGAACATCCTCAGCCATCAGGAGTGTGTCTGTCTGTTGTTATCATGGCTTGAATAGACAGGAGACTTCATGCAGGTTCAGACGTGACTGCTAGTCTTGTAATGGGAATTTTTAAAATACCATTGATGGTTGATCTCACTTAAATACATTTATCTTACATACATCTTTTGAATGTAATCTTTAATCAGTGCTCAATACGTATTCAATGGTAACCTACAGTATAGGGTGAATGAGGTCTTTTATATAAAATGCATACGTGACTGCCCTTGTGAAAAAGAACTGTGCTTAATTGCAGTAAAAGTGTACTTTTTGTGTACTTCAATTATTAAAAGTTTACTTTTTAAAAAGTACCCTTGCAGATAATATAATATAATTTGGTCCCACTTTATATCAGGTGGCCTTAACTACTGTGTACTTACATTTAAATTAATCATTTGGTACAATGCACTTATTGAGTACATACATGTTTTTACATTGTATTTATATTTTTTTAAATACCTATATGTAATTACATCTGTAATTAACTTCTGTAATTACATTTATAATTACTCTGTTGACCCATCCCTTACACCTTAACCCACCCTTAAACCGACCCATACCACCAAACCTGTCCCTAACCTCCCCGTATCCCACCTCAGTAGCAGCAGAAGTGTTTAGCAATACAATTGTCATGAGCCGGGTTTGATTCCAGTTTTCTTTTGCTTTCTATTTCTTGCTCTGCTTCCTAGACTCGGCTGTTCGCGTTCACAATCAGAGCTTGCACTGATTGGGATGTCACCTGTTTCTCTTTGACGCTGATTTGCTGCTCTATTTCTCGCTGTGTGTCACTAGACTTCTTTGTCAGATTATTGCGCTACACAGCCATTCTACCAGCTCTCTTTCCATTGACTACCGTTACTCTGTTGTGTTTTGTCAAGAATAATCCTGTCCTGTGTAGTGTACCAATCAGACACACAATTTTGCATTTAATTTAACAAATCAATTAGTTATTAGATTAACAAATGATCACAAACCCTCCACCCAATACACATAGTGGGTGCCAGTATGTCTGTGAATGACTCCAGGCCCCCCAGTCCCATGGCAACCAATCTGATAACACTAGTTTTATGGCTCAAAGGAATGCGAGCAGAAAAAGAAGTATATGTACTCCGCTGTGCTTCACTAAAACCCGCCCTTTACATGCCTCTCTGTAACAATGTCACGCAACCCCATCATTTCATCAACAAAGAGAAGTTATCAGAAAACTAATCAGAAATAAGTCACTGGAAATATGGCGCGATCACAAAACGAACATGATAAAAGCGGCCGTTTGTTTGCATGTTTTGTTAGATTTAAATCCAAAAGCATCGATGTTTTACAATACGAGTCTGTTTCTGTTTATTTGTAGTCACAGTATACATCACGTTAAGTAAGAATGATCATTTCTATATTTTCCATCCAAAATACGACCTGAGTAGCAGAGGGAGCTCCCGAACAAAAACATTATATATTTTTATGACACACATGGAGCTAAAGTCTCGAGACGAGACTTATAACAGATAAAATATGTTACTAAATAAATAAACGATTGTTATAGAGAATGAGAAGCTGACGTCTGATTTCTTCAAGCGGTCGTATTTACCATGTTTACTATGGTAATGTTAATGGCTAGCGTGCATAGTCTTTTGCATCGCTTATAAATATTTCTGCCTTGTGATCATAATCCACATCGGATCAAGTTATTTCAAACACTCGCTGCTGTCTGAAAGTGAGTTTTGAGCTAAAATTATTTTAAAAGTATTTGATGCTGGTGTTATAGCTGTTAACTTTATGAAATGATCTGCAGCGCTGACGCTCTCAAGACGTGGAGAAACTCTTTGTTCATAACCACTCCTCTAGTCCCAGTAGACCCGCTTTGGCCCAAGGTTTTCGTCGGGCCAGAAAACCCCGGCCGTTGGCCCTGAGGAAGCACCGACGAGGCACGATCAAGCCCCGGAAGTGACAGTGGAAACGCGACTGGCCCTGGCACGCACTAGCACGACTGCTTTTGGCCCGACAGTGGAAACACGGCTAGTGTTTATCATACACTGATCATTCTGCAGCGCCCAAACTCAAGGCACGATTCGTCGACCGTAAACGTCTGCAGGTCCCCCACCCTCTTGATCGAGGCCAACGCAGTCAGGAGTAGGGTTTTCATAGAGAGAAACTTCAACTCAACTGACTGCAAAGGCTCAAAGGGGCCAGTTTGTAGGGCTCTTAGCACCAATGCCAAATCCCAAGAGGGTAGGGAGGGAGGCCTAGGGGAATTTAAGAATTTAAGTTATGTGTGTTAGTGTTTAGTTAATAAAAGTTGTGTGCACAAATTACATGAGTTTCTGGTTCTGCCGTGCAAATTAATGTCCCTTTACAATTTTGACCCTCGCTACATGCTCTAATGCATTAATAGGAAAGTATTTTCTGTGGCCACGGAAATATCCTTTCTTAGAGTTGAAATGAACTTACACTGAATGTTTGCTGGACGAACAGATCAGTTGATGATAATTTAATTCTGCTACAGTTATTACTGTCAGCCGATATAAATAATTGTAATTAATTTTAATTATTTATATAAATTTCCCTTTTAAGCTAATTTGCAACACTAGTCTCTGACTGTACAGCCTTTTGTGGAAGTTGCCGCTCGCCACTCCGGCCGGGACCGCACTCCCTCTCTTACAAGTCAAGTCTGCTTCTATGAATTATTTCCCAGTTATTTAAATCCAGACATTTATATTGCTTATTACTTGCAGGGTCTGTACAGTGGATAGTTTGAGTGGGGGTCTTACATCAGCCTTGATGGTTTCATAACAGAGCTGGTATTGGCTTGGAGCTTACTTGATTAATGGAATGATACATATGTTAAACTACAAAACACAAAACCTAACCCTAACACACACACACACACACATACACACACACACACACACACAGCAGTTCAAATGCTGACTCATATCTTACAAAGGTGCGATTTTATAAAGTTTATTGTCTTGGCCATGGCGATCATATGTAGACAGGTTTGCAACCCGGATTTTTTAGGCAAGCATAAAAATAAAACTTAAAAAAAAATAAAAAAATAAAATAAAAATAGGGCATTGTTCAGCTCAATGTTCGGTGGCAGCTGTCACAGCTGAACAGTGCTCTGTTTGACCGGTCCGAGTCCTTCAGATGCAGCGTCTGATATAGTTAGCAACAATTTGTTAATATTCTGACAATGTTCAGATGTTGTTACTTTCATTTTCAAAATAATCAGTGGTGGACTGTAAGGAAGTACATTCATTAAGTATTCTCGTACAAATGTGAAATACTAAGTTTTCTTTGTCTTTTTTTTTTTTTCTCACAGGACAGCAACACTACAAAAATATGGTATTTTACAACACGATGCATTGTTGTATATTAAACTACCCAACAGTAGGCAACTTTAAATTTAACAATCCTGAACATATTCAGAAGTAAAATGCAACACACACAGTAGTGCAGCAGTAATATTAATGCAAAACCATCCTGACGAATTCTTTTTCAGAACAATACCGTAAATACCTTTACTTTTACTCTCAATACCTTAAGTATTGAGTATGTAAGATAATACTTTTAATTAGAGGATAGATACCCAAAAATGAAAATGCTGTAATCATTTACTCATCCTCAAGTTGCTCCAGGTTTGGAATTTTCATTTTTGGGTGAACTATCACTTTAACTAAGGTGTTAAATATGACTAGTTTTTCCCCAGTGAGGTATTAGTAGTTACTACAAGTAGTTTACTAAAGTACCTCAACATTTCTTCTACTAATTACTTTGTCATAAACAATTTCTCTTTTCCTTCTTCACAATGCTGAATAAACAGCTTTTTTGAGGAAACGGCTCATCATTTAATGAATCGACAGCCTAGTGGCTAATTTTCAACAAGTTTTACACTAAACAATACTTTTGGTTTGAACTATTTTTAGAGTTTACCACAAAAAAAAAAATGCTGTTTTATAAGAGAAGTAACTGACTTTTTGCGAAAGGTGGGATTCAGGTTATGGCAATTCCCATTCTTTCCTATGGTAGGGTAGAGTATTAGAGTTTTTATTGTAACTATGGACTACTTAGTGTAACTGCCAAAATTATCATTAAAATCAATATTAAATGTGTGTTCTGAGTTTGTCACGCCACAGAAAAATGTGTTATTAAAAAAAAAACGCGAAGTAAATAAAATAAGGTATCAAAATCTTGAAAAAATAAGCAGTATTCTCTGCTCTGAAACACTGGGCGTGTCCACTGGCGGCACTGAAACCACACCCACTCACAGAAAGGTACCGTCTCTCTCAACTGTCTTCCTCTAGCAGCTTATTTAATAAGGAGACCGAGCTGTTTTGTAAATGATCGCAACCAGGTATTATACATTTACCTGACGAAGGCATAGCTAGGCTGTAGAAACTAACGGTAATGATAGTAACTCACGATCGAGCTGTGAACACTGATGCTAATGCGCTCTAGTTATTAGGTGTGTTCGACTTGAAGCAGCGCTGCAGAATGATCAGTGTATGATATCAAAGTACCGCGAGAGCGATTCGAAAGCATCAGGAGCATCTGCTCACTGTACTTTGATGTCACACACTGCTTCAGGTCGAACACACCTAATATAACTAGAGCGCGGTGGCTCGATTGCGTCATCGAATCATGATTTAGCCCCGCCCAAAAAATACTGATCACGAAAATGGTGAAAAACTGTTTAACGGTCTAACTCCACAATTAATTACTACATAGTTCACAGTCTTTGCAACATGTTTCAGCATGCATTTCTAACATTTATAATGTGTTTACAAACAATTCTTTACAAAGACAGCTCAGTGTTGATTCAGTTCTGTCCAATATGTAAAGTTCATCAATTATGGAATGAGTTCAGTTGGGCAATATAGCATTGTTTACTAGTATGAAGCCTTATTAACAAGCCTTTGTAAAAAGAACAGTTAGCACTTTTGTTTGTAAGGTAACAACATCGACAGCTGTACTGAATTAATGTTCAGTGTTTGTCATGTGACAACACTTAAGCATACTACTCTGAAAGATTTGTTGCTTATTGTATACTGTTTAACACACTATTCTTTAAAAATAGTAGGCAGTATGCACTGTGTACTGGGCAGTAAGCAGTAAGCAAGTATGCCATTTCGAACACAGCCTCTATGACGTCAAAGCTGTAATGTGATTGGTTATTAAGGCTCACGTGATCCAAGTTAGCCGTTACACTTTCTCTAATAGTAGGTAATACAGACCATCTCATCTCCCTATTTTAAAACAATCTCTGGTTCGAGGCAGATGAGTGTCACGATAAAACAGGGTTTGTAACAGTTTATTTATTCACTTATTGATTTTTTTAGTGTACCTGTTTGTAGTTGTCCAATATAACCATGATGGGGTCAAAGAAGGTTTTTAGCAAACGTGCTCAACCTGAACCTAGATTGCATTTGTTTGGTTTTAAAAATCTGGATGAAATTTGTAAGATGACATGCATTGCAATATGGGGACAAAAGCAGGACATGTGCAGGAAACAAAATTTAAGTGTAACCCTTCTATTAAATATCAGATTAAACACATTTAAAATTCGTACATGATTGAGTAATTGCATAATTAGTTTCTAGAGATTATTCTGAGGCGATTACAAAAAGTATGAAGCTATATTAATATTTCTCAATAAATCATGATCAATCAATAAATCATTAAATAAACCACGCAATTCATATGGATTACTTTGGCAATGTTTTTTTTTTTTTTTGCGCTGAACTTTTCTGAAACGTGAACATCTTTGGTGAATCGTCTTTCATCGGAGGGACATAAAGATTGTTTTGGGGGAACTATGAAATTAATTAGAAAATATTGCGGTATGTTCTTATTTTTACCAGCTTCTGCAAGCGTGTATGGCGTCTGGCTTTTGAAACCTCACTGTGACTGACTTCAGGTAAGTTTTGAAATTTAAGTAACGTTATTTGTCTGTACCAGTCGTGTTTGTGACACATGCATTGGCAGAAGAAGAAAAAAACAGTCTTTATAACATGTACAACATTAACATTTTTTATTAAAAATGACAATGTTAAATATATAGTTCCCCTAAACACCCAAGAAAAGTACAATTAAATGCTGAATAACTGATATAAGACTGATATAAGATATATCCATCACTGGAAATATACTCACGTAGATGACTGTAGTCTGATGAACTTCTCAAGATCAGCTGATCTGGTTAAAGTCAGAAAAGTAAGATGTGTTCGATCGCACTGCTGCTTAAATAGAGCTCTAAAGGGGGAAGGTGGTACCTGACAAAACACATTCTTAGATGTATAACATGATATAGAATTCTGAACAAAGGTAGATTCTAGGTCCTAGGTATGAAACATGATATGGATGTATCGTCTTCATCTGTGGTGGCGTAATGACCTTTATGAGCTTTATGACAGCTGTCTAATGTTTTTTGGGGGGAGGGAAGGCTGATGGGGTCCTTTGGAATAGACCATACTTATAGTGAGGACTGAAAAAGTTAATTTCAATAGACTATTATTATTATTATTTTAATGATCCTACTGTAGACCATAGATTATTTGAATGTTTGTACGGCTGAAAAGTACAAATAGTTTGTGAAGCTGTTTCATATACATGAAACCTACTAACTGCAGGAACCAGCAACGAATGATCACACCTATATTATCATACATGTCATATGATCAATAAGATTGTGTGGGTGTTTGAATAGAGATCGAAATATTTTAGCGAATAAGCATTAAGTCATAAAGGTCATTACGCCACCACAGATGAAGACGATACATCCATATCATGTTTCATACCTAGGACCTAGAATCTACCTTTGTTCAGAATTCTATATCATGTTATACATCTAAGAATGTGTTTTGTCAGGTACCACCTTCCCCCTTTAGAGCTCTATTTAAGCAGCAGTGCGATCGAACACATCTTACTTTTCTGACTTTAACCAGATCAGCTGATCTTGAGAAGTTCATCAGACTACAGTCATCTACGTGAGTATATTTCCAGTGATGGGCACTTCTACCAAGATGTAATTTGCGTAGCTAACAGCTTGATACTTTGCTGGAGGTTATTGTTACAGAAGGGAAATTCTACATATTTCTAAACATAAATCAAACGCATTAATAATAAAAAAAAATGTTAGAACACGAGATGCATTAACGAATGCACTTTATTTAAATCTCTGATGTTATTTTGAATGTTAATCTGTGATGTCTTTTTTAGATCTACTTTAAAGATGTCCAGCCCAACGACTGTGCAAATAGTTGGTGGTACAGGAGGTTTTCCGTTTTCATTTACTGGTCAGAAAAACGGCGCCAGTTTAGAGAAGATTGGGGTGTGGGAAGGAGAATGGCAGGTGAAGGCTGTTAAGCTTTGGCTTTCAGATGGCAGAAGTGAAACCTTTGGCAATCCAGACGGACCGTATCAAGAGTACGTGTTCAAACTTGGTGAGTGTTTCACCTCACTGTCCCTGTGGGACAATGGAGAAAGAAAACGTCTTGGAGGCATCAAATTCAAGACCAACCAGGGTGGAAATTTTTTTGCAAAAATGACCAAAAATTCACTACCAACAGAAATCCCCATGGATGTCGGCTCTGGATATTGTTTGGGAGTTGTAGGAAATGCTGGTGCAGATATTGACCGCATGGGATTCCTGTTTCTCAGTGCAGTTCAATCAGCAGTTCTCACCAATGTCAACTACCCCACAATCCACCAACTGATACCAAAGGTGACAATGGAAGAGATCAAATCCGTCACTTACAGGAACAACTCCTCTGCCAAACAACAGCAAACAATTGAATCCTCAAAGAAAGTGACCAACAAATCTTCATGGTCTATGAGCAAGAGTTTTACAGCAACATTTAGTATGGACGTGAAGGCAGGGATTCCAGGGATTCTGGAAGTTTCTACAGGATTCAGTGTCAGCATTGGATCAGAAAGCACTTATGGTCTGGAGCTGACTGATGAGAGAACCGAAACTCTGTCTACCACTGTTGATGTTCCACCGAAAAAGAAGGTGGATGTTGACATCAACATTGGCAGAGCTACGTTTGACCTGCCTTACACTGGTACAGTGAAGATCACCTGCAAGAACGGCAGTGTGTTAGAGTATGAAACCAATGGCCAGTACAAAGGCGTCACTTACACTGACATCAAAGTGGATACTAAAGAATCTGACCTGTGATGTTAAGACAGATTGTAAGATAAATGCTTCGATTTTACTTCTGATTTTATCAGTCTTATATCAGTTATTCAGCATTTAATTGTACTTTTCTTGGGTGTTTAGGGGAACTATATATTTAACATTGTCATTTTTAATAAAAAATGTTAATGTTGTACATGTTATAAAGACTGTTTTTTTCTTCTTCTGCCAATGCATGTGTCAAAAACACGACTGGTACAGACAAATAACGTTAATTAAATTTCAAAACTTACCTGAAGTCAGTCACAGTGAGGTTTCAAAAGCCTTCCTGCACATGTCCTGCTTTTGTCCCCATATTGCAATGCATGTCATCTTACAAATTTCATCCAGATTTTTAAAACCAAACAAATGCAATCTAGGTTCAGGTTGAGCACGTTTGCTAAAAACCTTCTTTGACCCCATCATGGTTATATTGGACAACTACAAACAGGTACACTAAAAAAATCAATAAGTGAATAAATAAACTGTTACAAACCCTGTTTTATCGTGACACTCATCTGCCTCGAACCAGAGATTGTTTTAAAATAGGGAGATGAGATGGTCTGTATTACCTACTATTAGAGAAAGTGTAACGGCTAACTTGGATCACGTGAGCCTTAATAACCAATCACATTACAGCTTTGACGTCATAGAGGCTGTGTTCGAAATGGCATACTTGCTTACTGCTTACTGCCCAGTACACAGTGCATACTGCCTACTATTTTTAAAGAATAGTGTGTTAAACAGTATACAATAAGCAACAAATCTTTCAGAGTAGTATTACAAAGATTCATCAAATGGTTTTCTATTTTACCTCGTGTAGCTATTATTATGGTGGTTATTACAAAGTTTTAAGGTGAAATGCACCAATATGCCATTTTCTAAAGGTACTTGGTACATTTCACTTTTAATTTAACAGGATATTATCATTCTCATATCCTCTGCATAGTTTTATACCATTCAAATTTCAACTGGTTATTTTATTGCTTATTATTCAAACGTTCAAAAGTCTCATTGTTTTCCTTACACAGCTATTGGGTCCGTCTTTGATGACTGGTTCTTTTAGTGATAATGAAGGGAGTGCACTTTGTGTGTTTTCTAGGCTATCCACCCTTTTCTTGCCTGGTCTCATCCGCATCCAGCAATTTTTAGCTGTACAAAACAGTTTGTTTTGCTGCTTGATATTGAAATTTGTGTGTCTTATGATATTATTTTAATGTATTATTTTAATTATGAACACACTGGTTTGTAGTGCAAACAGTTTTACCATTTACTGCACTTTGTTATTCTTCTCATTATTTATCTATAGCGGCTAATGAACCAAAAATCTCACCCATAGGCTTACTTCCGCATTGAAGAAAAAGGTGGATAATCCATTCAGAATTTGAATAAAACTTTCGTTTTTTGGACACATACATGCTGTAAAGTTTCGGGAATGGATTCTTTCTCAAAATATCAGTGATAAACAATGGATGGGACAAAAATCCCTCGGTGATTTATTCTGGAAGCGGTCCTGGCCAAACTTGCACAGACAGCACGTGTCCTGAGCGAGATTCAGTTCATGGTCTAAAAGCGTGTGTAAACTTTATTGAGATTGGGACATATCAACCAGTAATTTCATTTCCAGTAACGGACGGTATAAAGTTCAGAAATGAATGGTATGCGATTTATGACAGAATAGTCCCACAACCACTCGTTTATTTTTTCCTCAGGTGTCTCACCACAATAAAGTCACCTCAAGCGACACGAGAAAAAGACAAGGAAAACTTATATGAACATCAGAAAAAGCCATCAACTGACAGTTAAAACGGTTATTCTTCACTGCGCTGTATTGACACAATGGGTTGCAATGTAGTGCATTGTTTTGATGCATAGGCTACATCCAAAAAAAAAAAAAAAAAAAAAATATATATATATATATATATATATATATATATATATATATATATAAAATTATTATTATTTTTTCTTGCCCTCCCTGATTTGAGAGTCAAATGTCGCCCATGGTGGTAGAGAAACCTCATTGATGGCAGAGAGCACCAGCTTCTCTCGATTTTGAGCAGCTGTCCACATTTGGCTATCAGCGGGGAGATGTTATAAGATGCTGTGATTTTGGCTGGTATATCTAGCAAAGAGACTGCTGATGGTTCTCCTACCGTGCTTCTCTTTGAGGGCCTGGATGAATGAATGCTTTTTGACTGCTTTTTGTCACGGCCCTGCTGGTGTGCCCTGGTTGGCCACCAGATGTCACTGTGTGTTTAAGCACATGGCTTGTTGTTTGTTGTTGATGCCATGTGCTCTCCTGTCTATTGTCTGACCCCGCCCTCCTTGTTACTGCATTATTGTTTCAGTTACTTCACCTGTGTCCTCCTCGTTTGGCTCCCCATATAGTTTCCTGGTGTCTGCAGTCCTGTGCTGTTCCGTTGTTTAATGTCAGATGTTTGACGGCGTGTGTGGGTATGTTTGCATGTACTGCAGTTCTCTGCCTGCCTACCTGCCTACCTGCCTACCTGCCTACCTACCTACCTGCCTGTTCTTCCCCCTCAGGGTGGTTTTTGTTCATTTTTTTGTTTCTCTTTGTTATTAAAAAGACCCACTTTCTCCTGCACTTGAGTCCTCGCCTCATCTCTCTTCCAGAATCCTGACACTTTTCTGTGTTCATGAGGTGCTGCTTCAGACAGGAAGGTTTCATGGCTTCATTTGAAAAAAACCTTGTTCACAGAATAAACACAATGGAAGTTGTAGATTTGTTGGGAGAAGGTATGAAACCATTAAGATAATCAAAGGAATAGGCCTACTGGTGGCATTCGTTCTAGTTCTGTGCCATTTTTTTGTTTGTTTTTTTCTGATAGTGTATTTTGCGCATACAGAAGTGGAACAATTTTTTTAATGCACTGTGGACTTTGTGGACTTTGGTTTGCACTGAAAAAGTAACTAAATGTCAAATTGGCTATTATGTATGGAGGACTAGGAATGCAGGATTCCTAAAAATGTTATCAATTTAACATAATGTAAATAAATAAATCACTTTTAAATAAACAAGTGAATAGACATTTAAAACTTTGTGCAATTTATGTTTAAAAATGTAAAAAAAAAAGGTTAAAATAAAAAATAAACTAAAAATAAAAGTAAAAAAAAAAAAATAATAACTAGACATACAAATGCTAACTGAATTCATGATTTAAAGTAGATTAATAGAGCCATAAATTAAAACCTTTTCCCACTTATTTCTCTTTATTTTCCAATTGATTTTCGTTATCAATTGTTAAAGAAATTTTCGTTATCATTGTTAAAGAAATTACTTGTTACAATCTCAGTAACGCAAGTTACAACAACATATTTTAATTCAAAATTAAGTGGTGAATTTACAAACACCGCTTAAACCGCACCAGAGAAAATTTTTTGGGAGTAAAATAGATTTTTGTGAATTTTTTTAATAAAAGATCAAAAGGATTAACAATGCAGATTAATTTTCACAGCCTTCTTTGATCATATTTACCAAGGGTGCGGATATTTTTGGCCATGACTGTATATAAAAGTAATAAACACGCACAATATATTTGACTTAAATAATCAACAAAGCAAAGAAAAAATACTTTTTTTGTGTGGCGCAGCGCTCTACAAACATGTTCACGGAAAGGAAACCAAGATGACTGAAAGTGCATCCTAAAATAAAAGTATACAATGCAATTTTGAATGATCTGTATGACCAAACATGGAGTGTTTTATTTTTCCGCTGTTTGATCAAGCCAGCGCCTCACGCACACATATACAGCATTGAATACGTTGCATATATGTGGTTTATAAGTACTAATAAACAACCAATGGAGATGTAACGATTCACTCAACTCACGATTTTCACAAAATTCATTATTTAAATCTCACAAATGAGATTTAAGACAAATTATACAGTAAATGAGTCCTCACCACTATTTATATAGCACTTTTTACAATGCAGATTGTGTCAAAAGCAGCTTTACAGTATTAATGCAAGTGACAATGTTCATGATTTTGCTGATAGTATTACGTCCTATTTAAATTTTTGTGAGGGTAATTGTGTTCAAGTCAAAACTGAGCGTATATACCCAAATAATAAGAACTGGTTAACCAAAGATCTAAAACTATGTCTCAATGAGAGAGAGTAGCTTTCATGACAACAACTGGGGCTTTACCCAGTTGTTCCAGCTTTTGTTAAATAAAAGAACAGTACCACATTTATGGAAAATATCTACTGTTGTTCCAACACCCAAAAAATCTTTTAGACATATAGCACTTACAAATGTATGGAAAGGGTAATCAGGAGGCATTTAATGAATTCTGTGAGTGATGCTTTAGATCCGTTGCAATTTGCATATAAAAAAGCTAAAGATACTGATGATGCAGTGTTAACATTATATAATTCAGTTTCTGAGCATGTACAAAAAACTTCAAACTATGTTTTTAGATTTTTCGCCAGCTTTTAATACAATGAAGATTCATATTCTGATTCAGCGACTGATTGATCTGGGGGTGGACTTATTTGGTGGATCAAAGATTTTCTCGCAAATTGCCCACAAAGAGTGTCTGTCAATGGTAATATGTCTGAAACAATTATTTTAAATACAGGAGCCCAACAAGGAGCAATTTTATCACCCATACTTTTGTCTTTTTATATTAATAAGTTTAAAATTAAAAATAAGGTTCTTAGTCTTTTTAAATATTCTGATAATATGGCGGTAACACTTTAGAATACTGTTCCATCATTACTGAATAACTACACAAAAACGCATGAGTAATGCAATATAAGCACTCTAGTAACTACTAGTATCTAACAAGCAACTCTGATTAATGAATTAGTAAGTAATAGTGCTTAGTCGAATGTGGTAGTTCACTATTAGCTAATCAGTAACTATTATTTTTTTCATACCTCCTGTGTAGTTATTCATTAACGACGGAACAGTATTCTAAAGTGTTACCAATATGGCTCTTGTGAGTCTTCTGAGAGCAGGAGATGTTGGCAGGACTTCTACATATTTTAAGCATATAAAAGCCCTTTTTGAGTGGTGTAAGTTGAGTGCACTTGTGATAAATCCAGACAAAACAAAAGAGTTGGTAATTACTGGAGATAAATGAAATAATTTGGATTTGGAACCTGCAGTGTTTGATGGGAATCGAATAGATTTTGTCTGTAATTTTAAAGGGATAGTTCACCGAATGAAAATTAATTACATTAATTACTCACCCACCCTCATGTCTTTCCAAACCCGTAAGACCTTCGTTCATCTTTGGAACACAAATTAAGATATTTTTGATGAATTCAGAGAGCTCTCTGACCCTCCCACATCAACGGTCTTTACACAATCAAGGCTCAGAAACATTTACATTTAGTCATTTAGCAGATGCTTTTATCCGAAGCGACTTACAAATGAGGACAATGGAAGCAATCAAAATCAACAAAAGAACAATGATATGCAAGTGCTATAACTGTCACGAATCTGGTCTGCACTCCCATTCATTCACCACTAGAGGTCACCCACTCACCACATGGACTCTCACAGCACACAGCACACTGGACTCAATTTCCCATCATCCATTGCACTAATTGAGCACACAGCTGTAGGCACTAATCACACGCACACCTGATCCCACGCACACACTGATCACACACCTTATTTAAACCCTGGACTTTCTCTGCCACACTGCCGAGTATTGTTTGCGTTTACTGCTCCCTTAGCTGTAGCAACTCTCAGAGCCCCTGTTAGTTTTCCTATTGTTCCCCTGCCTGTCTTGGATTGTTTTCCCGTGTTTGATTCTAGCCTGTGTTCCCTGGATTATCTCTCTGCCTTGCCCACTGGATTCTGTTCGCCTATCGTCGACCTTTGCTTGCCCTAGGATTACTCTTCGTCTTGTCTCTGCCATACCTGTTTGCCATTGCTCTACCCTGCCTGTATTTGACCATGCCTATAAATAAAAGCTTGCAGGTGGATCCGCACGTCTCATGTCTCGTCAGCCCTGTTACAATAACAAGTCTCAATTAGCAGTACATGTAGGAAGGTTTTTTTTTTTTTTTTTAATTATATGATGAATAAAAAGAAAACAGTTAGAATAGAAAAAGAATAGCGCAAGCTAGTGTTAGAGGCCTTTTTTGCTTTTGTTAATTGTATAATAAATAAAAAGAAAACAGATAGAATACAAAAAGATTAGAAAAGCTAGTGTTTTTTTTTTTTTGAGAATAGAATTAGAATAGAGTGTGCTAGAGTTAGAAGGTCAAATAAAGATGGAAGAGATGTGTTTTTAGCCGATTCTTGAAGATGGTTAAGGACTCAGCTACTGGGATTGAGTTGGGCAGGTCATTCCACCAGGTGGAAACAGTTAATGTAAAAGTTAGTGAAAGTGATTTTGTGCCTCTTTGGGATAAACAATAAAGCGACATTCACTTGTGTGAATTGATAAACAGAGGTGTGACGTACTTTTTGGCTCATTAAACCACACGGTGGTTTCTCGCTATACAGCAGTTTCGTTTTGCAGTGAAGCATCGCTCAGGGGTTGAAAATGTAGTTGCTGACTTTCTTTCCCATAAATGTATTTGATTTAAGTGTTATAAATGTTTGTTTTGATAAATTTGCTTTGTACTTATTTTTGTACGTTCTTTGTGTTTGTCTGAATATTTATTCCCTAAGTTAGGTAGTATATTTTGTCTACTTTATGCTCGATAAAGGAGGACAGGTAGCTCCTAATTATTTTCTATTTGCTGGAGTGCAAACATGTAGTTTATAAGTGAATATGATTTATGGATGTTATTAATTTTATTTATTTTGTTCTAAAAGTGATGTGAATTCATCTAATTTAGGTAGTAACTATAAGTAATTTGAATGTATTTGTGTGTGAGTGACCCCTTTGTCATTTGTTAATTGTACGGTCCCGGTAATATAAGGGCTGGGTTTTGTTTGTTAAGGGAGGTTTTTTTTGGGTTAGGGATCCCAACTGTTAATATCTGAGCCCTGGAACTCCATATTTTCTTTCCTTTATTTGTGCAGTTTCTTTATTTTCTTTATGTATGGCCAAGTTTTTAAAAAATGGGAAAACTATAAAGAACTGAATTTTTGCAAATCATGCTTCCTGCCTTTATTGTACGAATCCTGACACACATAGGTAATCTGAACGTAAAGGCAAAAGAGTAATCCAACAAGACAGGCAATGGTCAGGGCAGGCAGCAAAGAATCAAAAACAAGGAAACAGTCCAGGGTCAAAACACGAAGGCAAGGAAACAGAGAAACTTAGAAACCACAGAAGAGCTTTTCAACATTCAATCACCAGCGAAATTATGGTGTGTGTGTGCTATTCTTATAGTGGGAGAATGATGAGGTGATGAGAGATAGGTGACTGCAATGATGATGTGTCAGGCAGAGGATTATGGGAAATGGAGTCCGGGGTGCGTGGTAAAGGGTACAGAATGGGGTGCCCTCTAGCGGAGCTCATGGGCACTCCAGCTTGAGATCGTGACAGAGAGATTGGACAGACTGAGGGTTCATAGATGGCCTCCATGGCCATGAGGGGACAGGCAGAGAGTTCACAGATGGCCTCCATAGCCATGACAGCACAGACTGAGAGTTCACAGATGGCCTCCATAGCCATGACAGGATAGGCAAAAAGTTCACATGCGGCCTTTATAGCCGTGACAGGAAAATCAGAGTTCACAGATGGTCTCCTTGACCATAACAGGTAAGTGGATACCACTGACACCTCTGGAGGTTCTGCAGCAGTAGCATCAGGAGTTTCAACAAACGCAGAGAGTTCCAAGACAGCATTTGCGGTCGTGACAGAAGCATCAGGAAACAGGGAGAATTCATCAACCTTCTCCTTGACAGGGTAGATATGGAGTTCAGTAACGGTCTCTTCAACTGTGACATGACAGGCTAAAAGTGCATTGCTGGGCGCCACCACCGAGCGCCGCCTCCTGTGGAGAAAATGCAGCAGGCACCTTCGCCTCTGGGGACACAGTAGCGAGCGCCACTACCTCGGGAGGTTCTGCATCATCA
Organism: Onychostoma macrolepis; assembly: GCF_012432095.1. Classification (NCBI taxonomy): domain Eukaryota; kingdom Metazoa; phylum Chordata; class Actinopteri; order Cypriniformes; family Cyprinidae; genus Onychostoma; species Onychostoma macrolepis. Next base: position 1,561,280 of record NC_081157.1, read on the forward strand.
GCCACCACCTCTGGAGACATTATAGTGGACACCGCCGCCTCGAGAGGTTATGTATGGTGGTGTATGCAGCCCAAACACACCAAAAAGCGATCCCCATCATGGGAAGCACTTCAGACAGGGGAATCAATTCTGGAACAGGAGGGCTAGAGTAAATGGATTTGGAGATACCAGCTGTGCCTGCTGATACCAGCGGTGGATCCTCCACACTCGATGCCAGTCTGGGATACTGAAGAACTGACCTTGGTCTGGGTGCAACAGACAGGAAGTGATAGGGACTATCATGGAGTAGTCGTGGTCTAATGGTTAGGGAGTCGGGCTTGTAACCTGAAGATTGCTGGTTCGATTCTCGCGCCGGCAGGAATTGAAGGTGGGGATTGTGAATGAACAGCACTCTCTCCACCTTCGATACCATGACTAAGGTGCCCTTGAGTAAGGCACCGAACCCCTAATTGTACACACACACACACACACAGTGAACACACACCTGGAGCAGTGGGCAGCGCCCGGGGAGCAATTAGGGGTAAGTGGATACTTACGTGTGTGTGTGTGTGCGTGCACTTGTTCACTACTCACTGCTGTGTGTGTGCACTTGGATGGGTTAAATGCAGAGCACCATTTCGAGTATGGGTCACCATACTTGACAATACGTCACGACTTAACTTAAGTGACCAGACTCTGGATGAACAGGTGAGATGTGACGTGACTCTGGAATGATGGCCATTTTGTGGGTAGTCTCTGGGCTGGCAGTCATCTTGTGATAAGTCTCTGGAAAAGCAGCCATTTTGCAAAAAGTCTCTGGGATGGCAACCATTTTATGAACAGTATCTGGGCTGGTGGCCATCTTAAGAAGAGGTTCTGGCGTGGGGATTTTAAATGATGACAGATTTGTCATTTTTAGGTGAACAAACCAGTCACCTAAAGCAAAATTTAAGACAGGATAGCGAAAGTTGATATAGATTTACAATTTGAAAATACATAATTCCTTTTTTTTCTCAGTAGGTCAGGGTATAAAACAAGGAAAATGCTTTCTAGATATAAAAGAGGGAAAAGCCCTCAGATTAAATTACAATGTTGATGTATAGCTTCCTGTTGCTCAAGCAGTATTGCATTGCGTTAAGGTCATCCATCTGATTCCCATACAGGGAGTAAAAGAACTGACCAAATGTACCTTGAATACAAGTCATTTTGAATAAATGTCTCTGCTAAATGCATGTAAATCATTGAAGAACATTTACACATAAAGGAAACATAAAGCCACTCATTAAAATGACATTTTTCATGACAGTCCTGTTAGTGTCATCTATCTGTTACCCCAGCCAACTGGAAATGTTCTCAGAATGTTTTGGCAAGATTCTCTCAAAGTTATGAACAATGATTCTTCCAGTAATGTAATATAATGTTTGTTCAAAATTATCTGGTCTTTAAAAATGTTCTCAAAATATTACCACAAAAAAAAAAAAAAGTTATTTATTTATACATCATTCATGGAGTGCTTTCTTCTGACCTTTTTTAGTTGGACATTTGTCAAACATTTTTTAAACATTACATGCTTGTTTCAGAATTTTCAGAGAACATTCAAAAGTAGCAATCATAATAATATTTGCAAAAACATAACCAAGAAAAAGCATTTTAAAACATTCAACTGGATGTTTGGTATGTTCTGTAAACATTCAGAAATAATGTTAAATATCAGTAGCAAAATGTTTTATATATATATATATATATATATATATATATATATATATATATATATATATATATATATATATATATAATATATATTCTTGTTAGCTGGGACCACATCAGTCTAATATAAAAGTTGTTTTCAAAAGTATCCAATTCATTTAGCTTTTTAATCATTTTTTCCAACATACAGTCCAGCTGCTCCAAGTAAAACAGACTGCCTCCTGCAAGCAACAGTGCTGGTGCTAAACCAGCTCCGTTACGCCCAGAACGATGCCTCCTGTCACCATGGCTGCTGCTCCTACTGGTCCAACCCCTAATGCAACTTTATGTAGTGTTTCTTTAAATGCCAAGCGCGCCTCTCCTCGGGAGACCGGTCTCTTCCCCCGTGCATGCACGCTGGTGTCCTCGTGGGTCCAGGAAGGGAGCGTAGAGGGACTTCCGCGCCACCAGAGACGTGAGCTGCCGAACCCGCGGTCCAGAAGAAGCCGTACCGTGGGACGGTCGTCCGGGCCAGGATGCCGGGCCGTGCAAGTCCCACCGGACTACGCGGAAGAAGAGGAAGAGCCGCCGCTAGAATCCAGCCGCCGCCCCTCGCACCCCGGACCCGAGTGGGAGCTCGTGCGGCCGCCGGACTCCGCCCCTTACCTGGACCTTCCCTTCCAGAACACTGCCCTCCTTCACAAAAAGAGTTCTGTCAGGACCACTATCGTCAAAAGATAGATACTTAGCATAAAGTTTTGGTTTGGCGGTATGGTTCTGTTCTGTGCAAAACTCCTGCCCATCCATGCAGCCTGTCATGAATGAGCAGGAGAGCAACAATAATAACCCCCCCGGGTAAACAGAACAGAACAAGGCAGATATCATTAATGTACTTAATGATATTTTAGTGTACTTAGTGTATTTAATATGATTCAGCAAGGAATATCAGAAAGACAAGTCCTGACTGCGAAAGGAGGAGTTGGGGATGGAGGAGGGTGATTTGCTCCTGAGCAAGCGGAAAAGCTGCTGATTGATACGGAAGAGAGCTTATATAGGAATGCAGCGATAGGTGTTGTATTCCTATAGGTAGATACGATCAGCTGGGAATCAGCTGATGCAAGCTTGACTCACGTGACCTGCCAGAACTAACGCTAACGCTTAATTTCTGTCAGGACCACTATCGTCAAAAGATAGATACTTAGCATAAAGTTTTGGTTTGGCGGTATGGTTCTGTTCTGTGCAAAAACTCCCTGCCCATCCATGCAGCCTGTCATGAATGAGCAGGGAGAGCAACAATAATAACCCTCCCAACACAAACGATAGGCCCGAACCGCCCGACACAACGATAGGCCAGAACCGCCCAAACCACAACTGATGGCATTCTAAAAGAAGCATATCCTTCTGAAAATAGCAGAGACTGGGGCAGCAGCCCCTTACGGAGAAGGCAGTGAAGGGGTGCTCTTCTTCATAAGCAGCCAAGAAGAGCAGCAAGCCCCTTACCGGAAGAGAGTAGCAGCGAAGGGATGCTCTTCTTATGCAATACCTGAAAAATATGCAGAAAAATTGGCAGCTAATTGACTCACTAAAAATGACAAACACACGTACTGCATCCATAGAAGCAAGCAATGAACGGTTCAGAGAGAGATCGCATATTCTACCTGGCCTAAAAGCTTCAGCATCCATTTAAAAACTATAGAAACAGCATATAATAACTCAAATCAACTCAGTTTACAGGTTGTCATCTCCCATTGACATTGTGCTCATTATCTTACGCGTCTTCAATCTGACAACTAACGTGAGTGAAGACAGAAATCCTTACCAATGCACTCGATAGCTTTGCAACAGCATGTTGCAGTAGTCAGAGAAACTTAAGGAAATAGCAGTCCCAATAACTAGATGAGCCATAAGCAGCAAGCATATTTCGAGAACAATCAGATGGCCTAACAACAGGTTAAATATTAGCTTATTGCTGTTGCAAATTCACCAAGTACCAGTACTTGCAGTACAACCAATAGCTTAAAGAAACAAGCAGGTTTAGCAACAAACATGATACTGAGCACTGGATAAGCCCTAAAAGCAAGCACAATCCCAATACCCTAACAGCTTTAAAGCAAAGACCTTCTGAAATACCGTAGACTGCGGCAGCATGCCCTTTAAGAAGAACAGAAGCAGCGAAGGGTGCTCTTCTTTAATCAGCAGCCAAGAAGAGCAGCATGCCCCTTACCGGAAGAGAGTAGCAGCGAAGGGATGCTCTTCTTAATAAGCAGCTAAGAAGAGCAGCAAGCCCTTTTATGCAATACCTGAAAAATATGCAGAAAAATTGGCAGCTAATTGACTCACTAAAAATGACAAACACACGTACTGCATCCATAGAAGCAAGCAATGAACGGTTCAGAGAGAGATCGCATATTCTACCTGGCCTAAAAGCTTCAGCATCCATTTAAAAACTATAGAAACAGCATATGATAACTCAAATCAACTCAGTTTACAGGTTGTCATCTCCCATTGACATTGTGCTCATTATGTTACGCGTCTTCAATCTGACAACTAACGTGAGTGAAGACAGAAATCCTTACCAATGCACTCGATAGCTTTGCAACAGCATGTTGCAGTAGTCAGAGAAACTTAAGGAAATAGCAGTCCCAATAACTAGATGAGCCATAAGCAGCAAGCATATTTCGAGAACAATCAGATGGCCTAACAACAGGTTAAATATTAGCTTATTGCTGTTGCAAATTCACCAAGTACCAGTACTTGCAGTACAACCAATAGCTTTAAAGAAACAAGCAGGTTTAGCAACAAACATGATACTGAGCACTGGATAAGCCCTAAAAGCAAGCACAATCCCAATACCCTAACAGCTTTAAAGCAAAGACCTTCTGAAATACCGTAGACTGCGGCAGCATGCCCTTTAAGAAGAACAGAAGCAGCGAAGGGGTGCTCTTCTTTAATCAGCAGCCAAGAAGAGCAGCATGCCCCTTACCGGAAGAGAGTAGCAGCGAAGGGATGCTCTTCTTAATAAGCAGCTAAGAAGAGCAGCAAGCCCCTTTTATGCAAAACCTGAAAAAGATGCAGAAAAATTTACAGCTAGTTGACTCACTAAAAATGACAGCCTAATTTGCAGCAAACACATGTACTGCAGCCATAGAAGCGAGCAATGACGGTTCAGAGAGAGATCGCATATTCTACCTGACCTAAAAGCTTCAGCATCCATTTAAAAACTCTATAGAAACAGCATATAACTCAAATCACTCATCAGTTTACAGGTTGTCGTCTCCCATTGACATGGTGCTCGTTATGTTACGTGTCTTCAATCTGACAACCCACGCGAGTGAAGACAGAAATCCTTACCAATGCACTCGATAGCTTTGCAACAAGCATGTTGCAGTAGTCAGAGAAACTTAAGGAAATAGCAGTCCCAATAACTGGATGAGCCATAAGCAGCAAGCGTATTTCGAGAACAATCAGATGGCCTAACAACAGGTTAAATATTAGCTTATTGCTGTTGTGAATTTACCAAGTACCAGTACTTGCAGTACAACCAATAGCTTAAAGAAACAAGCTGGTCTAGCAACAAACATGATACTGAGCACTGGATAAGCCCTAAAAGCAAGCAAAATCCCAATACCCTAACAGCTTTAAAGCAAAGACCTTCTGAAATACCGTAGACTGAGAGCATGCCCTTTAAGAAGAACAGAAGCAGCGAAGGGGTGCTCTTCTTTAATCAGCAGCTGAGAAGAGCAGCATGCCCCTTTAATGCAGTACAGCATATGGTCAATACCCGACGTTTAGGCAACCTATGTTGCCCTTATCCAGATAATCGTTATCATTATAACCTTTGGTAGCAAGATCTACATACTGCCCTTTAAGTATCAAGCACGTTACAGGTACACTGATTAAAGCAACAGCATATCAAATAGAAATAAAAATAGATAAGTTTAATGAAACAGAATTCCCAATACTAGATGAGTCTTAAGCAGCAACCTGTTTCATATCAGACAGCCTTAAACAACATATTAAAAACAAGCCTCGCTGTGGTAGGTTTACTGGGTAATGTTACCAGCGTGACAAAATACAACCAATGAGCCTAAAGCAACAGCATGCCTAGCAAACAAACATGTTACTGAACAACTGCCTTAACAACGAGCAATATTTGACCATAGCATAATTGCCAACATAGCATAAGGCAATGAGAATGAAATAAGAACTTAGCTTAGCTTCGTGAAGACATTCAGAGATGAATAAAGGGTTAATGTTCATTTTACGTGGATGCTTTAACCCTCCTGATATCTTTACTTCTACCAGCGGGGAAGCAGATCTCGTGTAAAAGCGTTGTTGATGCAGTCACATTAGCACAACTTCAGCGATGATGTGCGGGCATTGCAGGCGAAGAGTCTATGTCAGTGATATAACGTTATGAGAAGCATTACTTGAGAAGCTTATATCGATCGCGGCGATTGCGTTCAAGTTCACAAACTTGTTGAATCTGGTGAGAACCCGTGGAACAAACCCCTGAAAATTCCTGACTGAAAGCTTTCCGTAGAGATGGAATTCGCCGTCTGATTTGCTCCTGAGCAAGCGGAAAAGCTGCTGATTGATACGGAAGAGAGCTTATATAGGAATGCAGCGATAGGTGTTGTATTCCTATAGGTAGATACGATCAGCTGGGAATCAGCTGATGCAAGCTTGACTCACGTGACCTGCCAGAACTAACGCTTCATTTTTGAACAAATTTGATTGGTTTGTCGATAGTGAGCGCAAATGCAGGTGATAAGCGGTTTTATTAAGCGAGTCATTGAGTTGTTCATTCAAACGATTCGTTCAAATGGCCGATTCATCAAGAATGAGACAGATGTTTGTGCATGGGTCATTGAATCTTTGACTCAACCGATTCGTTCAAAACACTGAATCATTCAAAACAGGATTGAGTGTTGCTGTGAGATGCGCTATGCTGTGATCTTTGTTTGGATTCATCAGATCTATTTTCGCTGCTAAATTAGACCAAAACAGTCATTATTTCATCTAAAATGTAAGTGACTTAATATTATTAACTTGTTTGTTGAACTGTCATATGAAATCAGTGTCACATTTTCAATCGTGAGGTGATGGTAAATTAAGTGATGGTCAATTGTCAGCTCTCTTGGTCGTGTGATGTATGTTGCTGAACTGTATTCAAATGTTATAAATATAAAACACCACATTTTGAAATTTAACTGCAGTATGTCATTTTAGTTTATTTGTGTGTGCTGCGCTCATAGACTTCAGAAAAACGGCGCTCATTTGTTTGATTTCTCCTCGAGAAGCTGCGCAAGCCTCAAAAGGTCCTTGCACCCTGACTGAGTCCGAAACTGTCGTATTCGTTTTTTCATATTCGTCATTTGGTGGCTCTCAATTGTCAAAAACACCCCTCAAAATATTTGCTATGGATGCGAAAAATGCAGAAAATCGAACCATCCGAATTCATTTTTATGACGGACGGAAGTTTCAGAGGCTGCAAACGTATAAAACGTGAGGTCGTATTTAGTTTTATATATATATATATATATGAAACAAATAAACTAGTCAGAATATAGGCTACAGTTAAAGCTTTCCTTTAGTTTTTGTGAAATGCTCACACACACGCACACAGCCACGTACACACAAACATGTTTAAATACATTTATGTTATTAATAAATAAATAACAATAAATTGTTGTAACAGCAATATCTCCAAGTTTTGTTTTTCACTGTAAAAATGTAATGATTTGCCAATGCAAAGAGAGTACCGCCACCTTTTCCCCCCACTTCAAGCACTGATTATAACACAAACAAATCATCCTCCTGGCGACTTTTTTTTTGTCAAAAGCGACAAATCCAGCGACTTTTACTGGTGTTTTTGTGGTGTTTGGAGACTCGAAAGCACGAATCACTCTGCAGTTAGGCCTACTGTGCTCAACGAGCAGCGGGTGCTGCCGTGAGCCCCTCTCCCGTCCAAAAGCACTCACAGGCGGTCAGTCTCTCAGTAGCCTTGCGCAGCAGTCAGAGCAGAGAGGAGACACACACCCCTCCGCGTCCTGGCTGCAAATGAATCGCGCATGCGCATGGCCGCCGCCGTTCCCGCCCTGGCTTACAGAGCGGGGTGTAAATGTAAATGTTCACTCACTCTCAGACAAAAATAAATCACTGCATTTAAATTGACTCACGACATAGCTCTCCATTCACTCTAGTCTAGTCTCTTGCCAAGTTCGCTTGTGCCAGCTCTCGCTAGTCTGTTATCAATCTCGATTTACATAGGCCTTTACTACAAAACCCCAACAGTCTTTTTAAAGACTAAACCCACAAACATTCTTGTTAAAGATTAGATCAAATCTCAGCCCTAGCCAGTCATTTTTTTTAACTGCTAGGCAGTAGGTACACTTAGCTAAAACTACCCACGCAACTAAGACACACACACACACACACACACTACAATCGTTAAGTATTAAAATAAAATCTGAATTGTCTGCAAAATAATTATTTTGTTTGTTTAATTAAAGATCGTGCCTAAGTCCCGACTGATTAGCCCCTGATACGTCTCTCAACATAGCCACACACACAGTTACATATTGCCTAAACTTTATTGAAAACATAACAAAAATGGAGAAATTTCTTGTGAGGACCAACAAGCCAACCGACGCACCTCCAGCTGCAAAAACACTTTGAAGGTACGATGAAGCATACCTGCAGTTTGGGTTTACAGTCACGGCTGATCTGAGACCTCAGTGTGTCGTGTGTGCCGAGGTGCTGGCAAACGACAGTATGAAGCCCTGCAAATTAAAAAGGCACCTCGAAACAAAGCATGCTGGCATTAAAAATAAACCGGCTGAATATTTTAAAAGAAAGCTTGATGGCCTCCATCAGCAACAGGCAACCATTTCAGTGCACAGCACTGTGTCTAAACAGTGTTTGGAGGCATTGTATGTAGTGGCCAAAAGAATCGGTAAACTGGGTAAACCGCATACAACCGCATACTCTGTGACGTCGCCTTGAAGATTCTCCTTCCTTTCGCGTCAACATATTTGTGTGAGGCAGGATTCTCAAAAATGACTGCACTCAAAACGAAATACCGCAATCGTGCACAAATCGAGGATGATTTGAGGCTATGTTTATCAAACATTGAGCCAAGAATTGAGGATCTTTGCAAGGCAAAGCAGGCTCAGGTCTCACATTAACATCACCTACCTGCAAGCTTCTGTAAAAAATGCAGATGATGCCTACTATTAGGCCTAGTAATAATAACAATAATAAAGCATAAATTAATATCAGAGGTCTGGTGCCAATTCCCAGTTATAGCAATAGCCTAGTAACATTTAATTCTCTCCTCTGTCCCCCTCCACCACCTCCCACCACTTCTATTACAGCTGATGACTTTGCTACTTTTTTTACAGACAAAACTAGATTGATCAGTGATCAGTTCTCACCTCCACGCACACAGGACCCCCAACCAACCACATCCACTGCTAAACCTCCCATCTTCTCCTTCTGTCCCCTGACGGAGGCTGAAGTATCCAAACTTCTCCTCTCCAACCATCCTACAACATGTCCTCTTGACCCAATCCCCTCACACCTTCTGCAAGCAATCTCTCCCACGCTCTTACCGACACTCACACACATCATCAACACATCCCTCCTCACAGGCATCTTCCCCACTGCGTTCAAGCAGGCTCGGGTAACCCCACTGCTCAAAAAACCTACATTAAACACTTCTCTTATAGAAAACTATAGACCTGTCTCTCTCCTTCCATTCATAGCGAAAACACTTGAACGTGTTGTCTTCAACCAGGTCTCATTGTTTCTTTCACAGAACAACAAACTGGACGCTAAACAGTCAGGTTGCAGGAGTGGCCATTCAACTGAGACTGCGCTTCTCTCGGTCACTGAAGCCCTGCGAATTGCAAAAGCCCATTCCAAATCATCAGTCCTCATTCTGCTGGATCTATCTGCCGCTTTTGACACTGTCAATCATCAGATACTCCTCTCCACTCTCTCATCACTGGGCATCGCTGGAATTCCACTTCGCTGGTTTGAATCCTATCTCACTGGTAGGTCTTTCAGGGTGGCCTGGGGAGGGGAGGTATCCAAAGCACATACACTGGTCACTGGGGTTCCTCAGGGATCGGTTCTTGACCCTCCTCTTCTCCACATACACTACATCACTGGGTCCCATCATACAGGCACATGGATTCTCCTACCACTGCTATGCTGATGACACACAGCTCTATCTCTCTTTTCAACCAGATGATCCAACGGTAGCTGCAAGGATCTCAGGTTGCCTGGCGGACATCTCGGCATGGATGAAAGAACATCACCTGCAGCTCAACCTGGCAAAGACTGAGCTTCTTGTCTTTCCCGCCACTCCGACTCTACAGCATGACATCACGATCCAGTTAGGTTCATCAACAATTACCCCATCAACTTCGGTCAGAAATCTTGGTGTAATCTTTGATGACCAGCTGACCTTCAAAGACCACATTGCAAAGACTGCTCGATCTTGCAGGTTTGCACTACACAACATCAGAAAGATCAGGCCCTTTCTGACGGAGCATGCTGCACAACTTCTTGTCCAGGCCCTTGTCATTTCTAGGCTGGACTACTGCAATGCTCTTCTGGCTGGACTTCCATCAAACACAGTCAAACCTCTACAAATGATTCAGAATGCGGCGGCACGACTGGTCTTCAAGGAACCCAAAAGAGCCCATGTTACACCTCTCTTTATCTCATTGCATTGGCTACCAATCGCAGCTCGCATCAAGTTCAAGACACTGATGCTTGCTCATAGAACAACCACAGGCTCAGCACCCGCCTACATGCACTCACTATTAAGAATCTACATCCTCCAGAAGTCTGAGATCTGCTAGTGAGCGACGCCTCGTGGTACCATCACAAAGAGGCTCAAAATCACTCTCCAGAACATTCTCGTTCACCATTCCTTGCTGGTGGAATGATCTTCCCACCCATATTCGGAGTGCTGGATCCCTGTCAATCTTCAAGCAACAGCTGAAAACTCATCTCTTTCGACACTACTTGACTTCAACCTACACATAAAAAAAAAAAAACTCTTTCTCCTTATTTATTCCTTCCCTTGCTAGCTTGTACTTATTTAAACAATGCCTGAGACTTGGTGTTACAAGCACTTCGCTTGTCGGATTGCCTCTTCAAGATGAATCGCTTCATGTGTTCCCCAAATTGTAAGTCGCTTTGGATAAAAGCGTCTGCAAAATGACTAAATGTAAATGTAATGATAATAGGCCTATACTGATGATAATTATAATAATAACAACAACAACAACAATAAAGCATGTAACCTCATATAATTATATAGCAATAGCCTAGTAATGATGATAGGCCTACTACTACTCATAATAATAATAATGTCTGCAAGCTCACATTAGAAGTCTGGTGCGACTGCCAATTATAACAATAGCCTAGTAATGATAATAGGCCTACCTACTGCTACTGATGATAATAATAATGTGGGCCTAAAAATAATAGCCTAGGGCTATCTATCTATGCAAGGTGGTGTGTGTGGGTTGGGGGGGGTGCGGGGTAGGAGGGGGGTTACTGGGGCCCCAACTGCAATGAACCAGCTTTAGGGGGGCCCAATCAGGTGGCTACTTTTACAGTCGTCCCATCGTACCATTCGATAAAAAGTACATGCATGGTTATTCTCAAGGGCTTACATGTCCTTGCTATGTGTTTTTCTCTGAAATCGTTGATTTGCAGGCATTCAAGTTCACAAACAACAGGGGCCTCAAAGGGTTAAATAAAAATACCCATTCACCCTATCAGTTACACAATACATTGATCATTGAATACTTATTGAATACTGATTAAAGAATACAATTAAAAGATATATGTAAGATAAATGTAATTTAAAACATTTCCACTACATGATCTACATGATCTTGTCCAATGGGTAAAGGAACCAGCACATATTCATGGCCGTAGACTAGATCTGGTCCTATCTCAAGGTCTGTCTATTTTAAATGTGCAATTTTTTTCTGACCTTCCATGCTGCACAGTTAAACCTAAAAAACCTGTAAAATGGTCACGAGTGGGCCTATCTGGCCCATTGGCTGCTGACGACTTCATTGCAATGTTTGAAAAGGAATGTCGTATGATTTCAGTCGAAAATTGTGCTGCTGTTTTAAATGCTGATAAACTTCTCAATATGTTTAATTCACTTTGTACCAGTGTCTTAGATACTATTGCTCCTCTGAGATCTAACCAATGTAAAGATAAATACGAACCCTGGTTGAATAGTGATACTCGCTGTCTTAGACAAGTCTACCGAAGAGCAGAGCGGCGATGGAAAAAGGACATGAGATTATGCGAGTTCTTAACTGTGTATCAAAAAGCTGTGAAAGCTGCTAGCTCCATGTTTCTCTCGGAGCAAATTACTAAGAACTCTAGTAGTTCTAGGAACTCCTGTCGGACAACATCTCCAGGATGCTACACTCCATCTGACTAGTAAGCCAATTCTCAAATAACTGATATGATGACTTTTGTTCTACCCACTCAAATGATAGAAGTACTTGCGTTGTCCAATCTACACAGACTGTGTCTGTCATTTCATTTTTATTGCTTTTCAATTGTTCTTGCTTGATTTATTGTTATTATTCATGGGCTTTCTTTAGCTTTCTGACAAGTCTCAAAGGACCAGAGACCGCATGAAAAAAAGTATAACTTCTCTGAAATGTTTTTCAATCTGCAGGCAGTCATATAAAAGACCTCATTCACCCTATACTGTAGGTTACCATTGAATACTTATTGAGCACTGTTTAAAGATTACATTCAAAAGATGTATGTAAGATAAATGTATTTAAGTGAAATCAACCATCAATGGTATTTTAAAAATTCCCATTACAAGACTAGCAGTCACGTCTGAACCTGCATGAAGTCTCCTGTCTATTCAAGCCATGATAACAACAGACAGACACACTCCTGATGGCTGAGGATGTTCTTGTAAATCCTGTAAGAGAACTGTGTTTCTCAGTGTTAAGTTACAGTGTTTTTCTGCCAGCCCAGTTGGACCAGTTCTTCAGTTTTACTTGCTCTGTCAACAGTGAACTACCACAAAAGTTACACATATTCAGAGGTTCTTGCCTGTGTCAGATCATGCCTCCATGCTAGAAATATCAGATCCAGCCCCAGACATGCCAGATCTTGTCAGAAAAATCTGTTTTGTCTGATACCCAAAACTGTAACAAGTCTTCTATCAGCCAAGAAGTTGACTGAGCAAAGCCAGTGAAGAGCAGAAGACGAAGTGATGATGATAAAAAAGAGTTTATTGAATCATCTTAGTTGCATATGTTTCAATGCTCAGATTTCATCTGACCAGAACAAATCCAACAAGTGTTATTATACCACAAACAATAGCAAAGGAAAATGACTGCTTCACAATGTCCCATAAACCTTGAATTTCTATAAAATTCTCTTACTCATGAACACAAACGTCCCTTGAAACCACACATTATAAGACTAAACAGTAGAAAAATAATAATATAATATAAATGAGTAATCAATTAACTAATCAATAAATGAAGTATGTAAATGGCTTAAATGATTATTATAAATTATACAATTTAATTATAAAATGATTAAAAGATAAATGGTTATAATTGAATGAATGAATATTAAAAAAGGAAAGTAAAACACAACACAAATGTTTGGTACAGCACACGCAGGTTGCTACAAAGAATCCTTAGATCCTTCACATGTAATTAAAGGACAGAGAGCAAAGTAGGGATGAGAGAGGACTGAGCCGACAGACATCAGACTCAAACCTGCACCACAGCTCTGATCAAAGATTTATTTTCAAAAATAGAGTAAACGTAAAATATATCGAATCTATTATACATTTGCATTTACATCTTGTTGATTTGTGCATCTCAAATCTGTCTCCTGTTGTGATTAGCCTTTGATTTTATGCATAAATTATGTTACTGTATTTCTGCATGATAATAAACTTTAAAAAAAGAAAAAAAACACCTGTCCTTTTTCTTAGTATAAATTCATTTTAACCTACACTGTAAAAAGATTGCTGTAAAAATGGTTACAGCATTATTACCGTATTTTCATTTTCATGTAGTTTAAACATTTTTTACCTGTAAAAAACAATCAAATTGTGGTACAGCACTGCAATCCATGATTTTTACCACCCCAACCCCATAAAAATCACAATAACTCATGATCAGTAAGATTTTTGATGTTTTTAAAGAATTCTCTTCTGAACACCAAGCCTGCATTTATTTGATCCAAAATACAGCAAAAGCAGTAATATTGTGAAATATTTTTAATATTTAAAATAACAGCTTTCTATTTGAATATATTTTAAAATGTAATTTATTCCTGTGATCAAAGTTAAATTTTCAGCATCATTACTCCAGTCTTCAGTGTCACATGATCCTTCAGAAATCATTATAATATGCTGATAAACATTTATTATTATTATTATTATTATTATCATCATAAATATTTAAAACAGTTGAGTAAATTTTTACAGGTTTCTTTGATAAATAGAAAGATCCAAAGATCAACATTTATCTTAAATTAAAAGATTTTGTTACATTATACACAAATGGTATATACAGTATATATACCATTCAAAAGCTTGGATTCAGTATTATAGGGGTTATAGAAATTACTATTTTTATTTAGCAAGGATGGTTTAAATTGATCTAAAGTGAAGATAAAGACATTTATAATGTCACAAAAGATTTATATTTCAGATAAATGCTGTTCTGAACTTTCTATTCATCAAGGAAACCTGAAAAAATTGTACTCAGCTGTTTTCAACATAATAATAATAGTTTTTTGAGCAGCAAATCGGTATATTAGAATGATTTCTAAAGCATCATGTGACACCGAAGACTGGAGTAATGATGTTAAAAATTCAGCTTTGATGACAGGAATCAGATGACAGAAATATATTCCAATAGAAAACATTTATTTTAAATAGTAAAAATATTTCAAATTCATTGTACTGTTTTTGCTGTACTTTGGATCAAATAAATGCAGGCTTGGTGAGCAGAAGAGGCTTCTTTAAAAACATTAAAAATCTTACTGTTCAAAAACTGTTGACTGGTAGTGTTGAAATGAAACTGAAATAATACAGTAAAAATGAGTTTGTGTTGTGTTAAATTTCAGTAATTTTGACAGTCAAAGTTGACAAGCTCTCCGATGAGAAACAGCAGGATGGGATTCAGGCAGATCATGTGTTTCTGCTGGTGATCAAACTGGATTCGAGATTTACAGAGGAAGAGAAAATCATAATGGAATGGATTCAGGAGAACATCGGAGAAGATGCTGCTCATTACACCATCATTCTGTTCACTCATGTGGATTTGCTGAGGGAAACATTGTTAGAGGAGCATAACAAATACAGTCCAGATCTCCAGGCATTTACTGAGAGTTTTGGTAGCAGATATCACTCATTTAACAATGAAGACACAGAGAACCGCTCTCAGGTCACTGAACTGCTGGAGAAGATTGAGAAGATGGCAGAGAGAACTACACAAATGAAAAGTTTAAAAAATCATAGAAAGAGATGTCTATTTAGAAAATGTTAAACAGCGGCGGTGATGAGGCTTCATTCAGTTCAGCTGTGCCTCATCACACGCCGCCAGCCCTCGCTGTTTCCACGCCCCTCCTCTCTTGCACACCCACTCCCGTCGGGAGCCTGGTGAAGGGCTGCGAATATGGGACGGGGTGGTGATGACAATAAGGGGGAGGCAACCGACTCGTCACAGTATATACAAAACTATAACTTTTTATGACAGTAGCCTACTCGCGCCCCCCCCGGGAGAGTGTCCACTGGGTTAGAGTGTGAGGCCCACAGGGATTTGTCTTATCTTGAAATGTACACTTTTGACGATAAAAACTGGACTGTGAGTCTGCTTCTCATCTCTTGACTCACCGATCTCTCTGTGTGTTAACAGATCAACTTCTGCACAAATTAAAAGCAAAGACAGACAAAACTAATTTTCATTTTCATTCTCAGTCTTCACAATTATTTTATTACTTTATGAAATTAGGATTTCTGCAACGATCAAAAGCATCAATGAGATTTGCAAAATCTTTAGCTAAAACCGTAGAATTACAACAGCCATGAATGTTAAAATCACCAACAATTAGCAGCCTGTCATATTTGAGAGTAATAACTCCAAAAAAACAAACAAACATAGAATTCATTTATAAAATCTTTGTTTGATTTCGGTGGTTAGTACGCCACTGCTACAACCAAAGAGTTTGTTTGGTCCAGTAGAAAAAGCTGAACTTCAAAACTTGTATATGAGTCTATTTCTAGTATCGGACAGCAAAAGCTGTTCTTAAAAATAGATGCCAACCCTCCACCCCGGCCAGAAAGTTGGGGGGAGGTTAAAAAATTGCAGTTGTGCAGTACGAGTTCAGCAAACAAGCTAATATCTCCAGTGGAGAGCCACGTTTCTGTCACAAATATGAAATCCAGGCTGCCAGCGGTTATACAATCATTTAAAATAAATGTATTGTTTCCCAACAATCTGGCACACAGCCGCTCATGTCTTTGTTGCAGCAAAGCTCCATGGTATTTTTTCTATATTAATCAGCATTTGATGATCATACATTAATGATGTAACAGCATAGTGAGTGGTATTTTGGCTTATCTGTGATAATACATAAACACAAACAAGCGGAAGAACAGACGGCATGCTATGACCACCAGCGCCATCTTGAAATGTACACTCCACGACCCCCTCAGAACAGTCTTTCGACCCACCGGCTGAGAAACACTGGTATAAATTGTTGGATTAATGCTCAATAAAGCTATTACAGTCATTAACTACTACTACTATTACTACTATCTTGTGTCCTGCAATAAACATTTACTCATACTCTCTTTTATGAGATGAAGAAAAAAAATAAAAGAAAATCAGCTGCACTGATTTCTAAATTTTAGCATCGGCCAAAAACCCATATTGGTTGACCTCTATTCCTGACACTTAAATTAACTGTTTTGCCACTTTTGCACTTGTTGTTACTGTATTTTGAATGCAAAAGGCACTTTTGAAGGCAGATTTGGACCTTGGATAAACTCTCGTTTGTATGAACTTTCTGGTGTTTTTTCAGGTCTGAAGCCCTCTACAAATTTTACTGCATTGACCACATGCGTTCAGTTTCTCTCCAGGGTGGATGTTCATGTGGTCCTTAAGGTTTGCTGAGTGTGAGAAACTCTTCGCGCTGCTGTTTTTTGCATTGGTCTGACCAGACAAATCTCATGTGAAAATCGTACTGAATTTTTGTTTCTGAACAGTTGTGTTGGTGTGAACAGGAGTTAACAGATACCAATCAACTGATGTCCTGTTGCTCATCATGACTGTTAGGAAACTAATTGGTTTCACCTCTAAGCGGTGCCTCCACTGCATTTTTCCTGACATCTGTTGTGGATCTTCTCATGTGATTTCAGAGATCCTGACCGAGTGAATGTCTTGTCACAGTGTGAACACTTGTAAGGTTTCTCTCCAGTGTGGATCTTCTCATGTGTTTTCAGATTTCCTAACAGACTGAATCTCTTGTCACAGTGTGAACACTTGTAAGGTTTCTCTCCAGTGTGAACTCTCTGGTGCAGTTTTAAACTGCTCGCTTTAGTAAAAGTCTTGTCACACTTAAAGCACATGTGCTCTCTCACACCAGTGTGTGTTTTCTGATGTTCTTTTAAACTCTGCAGCAGTGAAAAACTCTTTCCACATTCAGAACATGAGTGTGGCTTCTCCTTCGTATGAACGGTCAGGTGTTTCTTCAGGTTTGATGCCCAGAAAAATGTTTTTTCGCATTGATCACATGCAAACGGCTTGACTCCGGTGTGGATTCTCATGTGATGTTTAAGATTTTTTTTAATCGAGAATCTCTTTTCACACAGTTCACACATGAACGGCTTCTCTCCGGTGTGGATCCTCATGTGAAGCCCAAGACTTGCTTTGATTCTGAATCTCTTCCCACATCTATCACATGCATATGGCTTCTCTCCGGTGTGGATTCTCATGTGAAGTTTAAGTCTAGTTTTAACTGAGAATGTCTTTTCACACTGATCACATGAGAATGGTTTCTCTCCGGTGTGGATCCTCATGTGACTCTTAAGGTATGATGAATCTGTGAAACTCTTCCCACATTGATCACACGCATAAGGCTTTTCTCCAGTATGAACTCTCATGTGTTTCTCAAGGTCTGTTTTTCCTCTGAAGTTATTCCCGCACTGATCGCAGGTGAACGGTTTCTCTCCAGTGTGGATTTTCATGTGACTCTTAAGGTATGATGAATCCGTGAAACTCTTTCCACACTGATAACACATGAATGGCTTCACTCCAGAATGAACTCCCATGTGATGCTCAAGATTTTGTTTGTTTGAGAATGTCTTTTCACACTGATTACACATGAACAGCTTCACTCCGGTGTGGATCGTCATGTGACTCTTAAGGTGTGATGAATTTGTGAAACTCTTCCCACATTGATCGCATGCGTATGGTTTCTCTCCAGTGTGGATCCTCATGTGCTGCCTAAGATGTACTTTTTGTGTGAAACTCTTCTCGCACTTTTCGCAGGTGAATGGCTTCTCTCCAGTGTGGATTCTCATGTGAAACACAAGACTTGATTTGCGTGAGAAACTCTTCCCACATTGATCACATGCGTAGGGCTTCTCTCCGTGTGAATTCTCATGTGTACTTTAAGTCCAGCTTTATATCTGAAGCTCGTACCACATTGAACACATGTGAACGGTTTCTCCAGTGTGGATTTTCATGTGACTCTTAAGGTATGATGAATCCGTGAAACTCTTTCCACACTGATAACACATGAATGGCTTCACTCCAGAATGAACTCCCATGTGATGCTCAAGATTTTGTTTGTTTGAGAATGTCTTTTCACACTGATTACACATGAACAGCTTCACTCCGGTGTGGATCGTCATGTGACTCTTAAGGTGTGATGAATTTGTGAAACTCTTCCCACATTGATCGCATGCGTATGGTTTCTCTCAGTGTGGATCCTCATGTGCTGCCTAAGATGTACTTTTGTGTGAAACTCTTCTCGCACTTTTCGCAGGTGAATGGCTTCTCTCCAGTGTGGATTCTCATGTGAAACACAAGACTTGATTTGCGTGAGAAACTCTTCCCACATTGATCACATGCGTAGGGCTTCTCTCCGGTGTGAATTCTCATGTGTACTTTAAGTCCAGCTTTATATCTGAAGCTCGTACCACATTGAACACATGTGAACGGTTTCTCTCCGGTGTGAAATGTCATGTGTTTTTTAAGGTTTGATGATTGTGTGAAACTCTTCCCGCACTGATCACATGTGAACGGCTTCTCTCCAGTATGAACTCTCATGTGACACTCAAGACTATGTTTGTTTGTGAAACTCTTTCCACACTGAGTGCAGGTGATAGATTTCTTGGCTCTTCTTTTCTTTAAAAATGTCTTTTTAGTCTTTGAGCATCTCAAAGGTTTTTCTCCAGGGTTGTCATGATGTTTCTCCTCCACTTCACTCAGTTCTTCACTCTCTTCCATCAGCTCTGAAATGAAAAAAACAATTGATTTCATTTTCAGTACATCAAAATAATTCAGAGAGAAATATAAAGTGAAAAGACATAAAAAATAAGCTCTGATGTAATAAACTGCAACTAGCTACAACGATCATTTTGATCAAATTAATGTGTCACTGAATCTTTCCATGAATGAGGTACATCGATCTCAGAATGTCTGGACCAAACATAGCGGTGGCAGAATCTAATTTTTCAGAGTTACAGACAAATCCACATAATGTATAATAAAATATATAAATAAAATTAGTAACATAAAATTAAGATGAAAATATATTATTAAGATACTACTCAAACTCAATTTATTAAAAAAAAACAGGACTCAACTCCAACTCGACAAGGTGGACTCAATACTATGGCAGCTGACTTAAAAAAAAAAAAAAAGTAAAAACATATGCTGGGGAGGAAAGGGTTAAAGTTTTCATAAGATTTGAACACGTTTTATGGTGTAATAATTTCAGTTAATTTCTCAGTTTAAAAAAACCCAGTATATTTTAAATAATTATTTATTGGCATCTTTTTATGAATGAAGGCCAGTATCACGGATAACAATTCAGCAATGCTGATGTCTCCATGCAACTGATTTTTTTCTCCTCATTTTAACCATTAATTATATTTAAAGCTGCAGTCCGTAACTTTTTTTGTTTAAAAAGGATCCAAAATCAATATTTGAGCAAGTACATAACCAGCCAGTGTTCAAAACTATAACCTTACTTTAGCCCGATTCACAACGGTTAGCTTATAATAATGTTTTCTAATTTGAGTTGTACAGGTAGGTTTTCATGGGAAATTCGAGCATGGCACTGCGTCATTACATCACATCTGTAAACATAAAGAAGTTGTCCCGGCTACTAGGCTTTCACATGTGAGGATCCTGCAGGTGGAGGATCGTTTATAGCCTTTTCTCACAGCAGCTGGAATAATTAAATGTATCATTTTGATGGCGGATTTTAATCCGGAAAGGATTATGTGTTTATGAAACACGTGAATTAAAAACATAGTTTTAAATGTGCTTCTGATTACAGATAGCCTGAGTTTACACAAGATTTGTATTTTAAAGAAAACCAGTTCGAAGGGTTTGCTTTTTGGGTTAAAATAATTTCTTAATATGAAATTCGAATGGTATGACAATTACATTAAACTGTACAAAAATTGAAATCTACACGCTAATACACACTATACTCAGTCACGCAATGCTGATGTAGTGAATTTGAGAATAAAGTATAAAAATAATAATAATTTGCATGGTTTGATGTGATATGAGCTAACTGATCTTTAGATTTAATCACCATTGGTAGCGTGATTTATGGTAATGCTTTTTTCCTCAGTTGGTCAGAACAAACGTGGCAGACTTGTAACTTACTTGTTCAGATGACAAAATTATTATACTAATCTGTGATTGCGAAGAACAGTAAATATCCCCACCGGTGCGGTGACTGACTGCCACACATTCACCTCAAAACATTAGATTCATCCATGCTAGAGCCGTGCCGGAGCATAACCCAGATAACTGCAAATCCAGGTTTTCAAATAATAGATGGTGACAAAGAAGCAAAACTTATCGACTGCAGCTTTAACTTTAAAGAGTAATTGAAATCTATCAATTTTAACATTTATTAGGCTTCAAAAAATATAACAACTTTTTAATTTAAGTGAACTTAAGACTTTGTTTAATTGTTAAAATAAGCATCACGGGGGGTTCTGGTTGCATGGCAATGGAGTAAGATATTCCTAGCTCGAGCTCCTGCCGAACTCCTGTTTTATAAAGGAAATAAGCGCCTTGTAACAAAGGATTAGGTGGAATCTGCTTTGAATGCGTTTATAAAACAAGAAAATAGATGATATGTGGGCCAATGGCTGAAAAACTACGCAAATATAAATATGACACATTATCTGGTACTAGGCCCAACACTGGACAGCCCAGAGAAGATGGACGCGACAGCCTTGAAATCAGAGATTCTTTGCTCGCTAAAAGCGGACATCTCGGAGGTGATTAAATCCGAACTGAAAAATGCGCTTGCAATGATTTCAGTTCCCTTAAAAACGAAATACAAGCGGTAAAAACAAAAATAATAAATAATACGGCAGCAATTCACTCTGAGATAGACCAAATGAAGGCTACGATCAAGGAAGTGGAAGGCGGGCTATCAGCGTGGTCAGACGAAGTGACAGCCTTGCAATCTGTGGTAACCGATTTGAAAGCAGAGGTGACTGTGCTGAGAGGAAGATGCAAAGACATGGAGGGAAGGATGAGAAGGTGCAACATTAGGATACTGGGGGTAGCTGAGACGGATGGATCAAGCTCTACTGTTTCGGTTTCGAGGCTGCCGAGAGAATCACTACAGCTGGAAAAGGATGTACTTGTGGATCGTTCGCACAGAAGTCTTGCACCAAGAGGTCCGGATGGAAAGCCACGTGCCATCGTGGCTACACTTCATTATTACCAAGACTGTGTCGAGGTGCTGAGACGTGCGTGCAGTCGGGCCCTGCTGAGATTTAACGGGGAATCAATCGCCATCTCTCCAGACTATACTGCAAGCGTTGCCAAGGCCAGGGCTGCGTTCACGGAGGTTCGGAAACTGTTGCGTAATCGCCAGGGCGTTCGGTTTGGTATCCTATTTCCAGCTCGACTACGCATCTCTCATGATGAAGCGATGACGTACGTCAAGAAGAACATCATTCCTACAGAGACTCGAACGTGACTGTGAGACTGAGTTCTGTGTATATACGTTATTTCAACTTAAAATTTACCCCAACGGAGTAATAATTTGTTTTCATTTTCTTTAGGTCTTGCCATGGGGGTAGACTTGTGTTACTCAGTCATGAGCAAATTATGTTCTGACTAATCGCAAGGACAACTTTGACAGGACAATATTTAATTAAATGGTTTAGCTGCAGATGTTAATATCACCAGTTAGTGTTATACGTGCACTATTAAAGCTTCCTGTCCTCCTCTTATCTGTTTGTGTATCTTGATAAATAATTTTTTGTCACCTTTTAGATATGAGCTTGTGATGCTCGGCCACAACATCTTGAGGGAAGCGTATAATATTGTCATTGCTTTTGCCTTTGTTATCAGGTTTATTTTATTGTAATTTTTTTTATTATTATTTAATTTTTTGATTGTTATTATTATTATTACTACTGTCCTATGCAGCAGAGTTTATGTTATAATAGCATGATGCGCTATTTATTTATTAAATCCTATGGCATAGCTGACATATGGTGGTTTCGCAATCTTACCTCCAGAGAATATTCTTTCTTCTCCCCTGTCCATAAGACCTATACTCCCGTATAGATCATTTCTTCCTGGATAAAAGACTCCTTCCCCTCGTTACCAATTGTGATTACAGAACTATAGTAATTTCAGATCACAGTCCTC
The DNA here is from genome assembly GCF_012432095.1 of Onychostoma macrolepis. NCBI lineage: Eukaryota > Metazoa > Chordata > Actinopteri > Cypriniformes > Cyprinidae > Onychostoma > Onychostoma macrolepis. The sequence continues at coordinate 1,583,917 of NC_081157.1, forward strand.
TAATTATGAAAATGTGTATCCCTAATATACAGTCCAGTTACCATCCTTGGAGACTCAACTCTCTGCTCCTTTTGGAAGAAGCTTTTACTAAATTAATCTCTTCTGAGATTACATCACTTCTTGAGATCAATCAAACACCCGGGATGTCTTCTTTAACTATATGGGAGTCGCTAAAGGCATACTTGCCAGGCCAGATAATCTCATATTGTGCAAATAAAAATAAAAACAATTCTGCACGCCTTAAAGAGCTGATGGATGAAATACTGAAATTAGACGGGCTAAATAGTCATACGCCCTCTGCAGATATAATGAAAAAGCGTATTTTATTGCAGACCGAGTTTGATCTCCTATCAACGCGGCAGACTGAGTATCTCATCTCTAAGTCACGGCATGTGTGTTATGAACACGGAGAAAAGGCTGGACAAATACTTGCTCATCAGTTGAGGCAAAGGACTGCCAATCAGACCATTCCTGCCATCAATGATGAGCTGGGCTCAAAAAATACTGATAGCTTAAAAATTAAAAATTGTTTCCAAAATTTCTATCAGACACTGTACACCTCTGAGGTATATGAGGACTCCTCCTCGCTGGAGTCTTTTTTTGAAAGTGTACGTGTCCCCTCCATAGAACCAGAGTTGACTGCTGAATTGGAGGAGGACCTTACGGTTGAAGAGATAAAATCAGCAATTAGATCTATGCACAGTGGCAAATCACCAGGGCCGGATGGTTTCTCAACAGATGTCTTTAAAAAATTCTCAGATCAGCTCTGATCTGCTTCACTTTCAGTGAAATCCCTTCCACCAACCATGCATCAGGCAGTTATTTCTTTAATTCTTTAATGTGGATTTGGCCACAAGTTTATATCTTAGATCAAACTTTTATATACATCTCCATTGGCTGCTGTACGCACTAACAATAATATATCCGCTTACTTTGAGCTTCAACGCGGCACGAGGAGGATGTGATATTTAAGCCTGCTATTGTGAAGATACTCAAAAAACTGACATTGTCATTATAGCATTATTGTACGAAAGAAAACTCTAATGCTAGCCAAAGAACGACAGAAAAAAAACAGAAGCTGTGTTAGTTTAGTTAAATATCTTGTTAAAACCTAAATAAAAATTAATTGAATGCATTAACGTTGACAGCATTATTTTTTATTTAAAAAATAAACAAATAATTTTTCATTATTAACAGGAACATAATTAACATTGCTTTATAATTTGAAATGTAGAATATCTATAGCAAAGTCACAATGTTTGAACAAAAGGAATAAACTGTAAATGCACAGGTCTGCAGGCATTTTTTTGTGTTTCTTTACATAGGATACGTTACCATAAAAACATGAGGAAGACAAAAAGTACAAAAATGGTCAAATAAATATACAATAAAACAAAGATACAAGTGAAATAAACAGGAAGGTCTATTAACATTACAGTAATATGACCTCCAAAAGAAATCTAATAAAGTAATCAAATGTAAAATAACACTGCATAGTTTTCACTGTATAAATTGATACATTATTGATTATTAAAGCCAAAGTTATTAATTTAGGAGCTGTGATGAATTTTCTCTTTGCCTTTAGTTGTTTGATTCACATTAATAGCGCAATTGCAGGTTTATTAGACTGCTGCCACTTTACATAAGACCTTATGCAGATCTAATAATACAGATCATACAGTATATTTTCTCAGCTGTTAACCCCAGTTAAGACATGAACTCTGGTTAAGTGAATACTCTCCAAGCTGGACATTTCAAAATATTTTTGTTTGCATTTGATTGTTTAGATGTGCACATGAAGCCTGAAGTATAATTTGCTTGTCTATTTGCGGCCCATTTCAGAGTGGGCACATGGAAATCAGCCTTGGGAACAGCATTTCTAAAAAAGGCCATCGTCACAAATTAAATTAGGGACATTTGTGCTGCAGCTCCGCTTGAAAGATCTCTTCTGGATTGCGAACAGCAAAAATGCATCACAAGGTGTGTACACGGACCCTAATAATCCAATTGTAATAGGACTAGAAGCACAATCAGAATAAAATTAATTGGCAAGATACAGTTAAAATTTCGATCAGATTTTAAGCAGTGGTTTATTCCTGAGCAAGAGGACATAAACACATCGGATTGAAAACTGAAACTGGAAAGTACTGCACATGTGCAATGATGAAGAAACAGAGTAAAGGCCTTTCCACACTGAGCGCGATGCGAGAAAGTGATGCGAATCGCCCGCGAATGTTGCTTTCACACCAAGCGCGAAACGACGGTTCGCCTTCTGCTAATTCACGCCTGCACGCTAGGCTAGGTGGCGCCGACCAACAATGCATTTTTTCTTCATGTAGCGTATATGTATCTCGTGTGGTTTACATCGTCCGCTGCTCAATATACAGCATTAAATTAAGATAAATAACTTGTGTTTCTTCATCAGAAACACAAAATAGCCATAATGCTTACAAGAATATCTGAAATAATGAGAGGTACAATTGGCATCAAGCTACATTGAAAATGTATGTAATTATTAACGTTTTTACTCAAAACCCACTTTAAATCATCATCGAGTGCTTGTAATAACTTCTGATTGTGATCTAAAATGTATTTTGATTCTATAATAGGAAGACATGCACTCTTTGTATGTTTTATAATGGACTGGATCAAAAGGTTGTGACATAAACTCGCACATCAACGCAATCACTTTATTTGGCGTTCATGTAAACACTACGTTCGGATTCATCAATCAGAATTAATTAATTCTGTTAAAAGCAAGAAGTGTCCATGTAAACACAGCTACAGACAAATAATTATCACATATAGAAACAACTGGAATTTGTGACGCTGTTCTGTGTCAGCCGTGCCACAAGGATACGCTGTTTTCATTCAAATCAAAGCGTAAAGTAACTTAGAAGACATATCTGTATGGTGCGGCTGACACAGGACAGCGTACGCAGTTTGTGTCCAGCAGATACTCTCCAAAATGGTGCTACACTGACGCGTAGGAGACGAATTGTTGAATAAAGTCGTTATCTTTGTTTTCTTTGTGTAAAAAGTATTCTCGTCGCTTCATAACGTTACGGTTGAACCACTGATGGCAGATGGACTATTCTGACAATGTTTTTTTTATGCTTTTCTGGACCTTGACAGTGTTAATTGTTTGGCAGTCAATGGGACAGTCACAAGCCTCCCAGTTTTCATCCAAAATATCTTAAATTGTGTTCCGAAGACGAACAAAGTTTTTACGAGTTTGGAATGACATGGGGGTAAGTGATTAATGACAAAATTTTCATTTTGGGGTGGAGTATCCCTTTAAGAGAACCGCCCCAGAGTTTATTTGCAATTGGGCTGAGACCACCTTATTCAGGCGATCTCAAAGCAATTGTTTCGGTGTGGATCTGAGCACATTTGCCATGTTCACATATGCCTAAATGATCCGAACCAAGAGAGAAAACGCACCAGGCTCTGAAACAATCGTTCAGGTGTGAAAGCAAAGCACCCTAAAATTTTACATTGAGAGGATTTATACATACAGCCTCAGGTTTAATGTTATATTAAACCTTAAGTTATGCTTACAACTTGGGGTGTGCCTAAAGTCGAATACCTTATTCTGAAAGGCACAGATAATGGCTTCAAAATGAATAATGGATAACGAATAATATTCAGCTCAGGCTGATACAGTCACTCCTCATGTTTGCTAGATAACAGGTGAGCCAGGGGAACAGCGTGATATTATACATAAACCTCTAAAGACCCTGCCCAATAATGAGTGTGTGCATGTCTACTGAGGGGGAACAACCCCCCAAACGTAGGCAAACATGTCTGCTCCTTTATCTTTTGCTGGTTTGAGTGGCACACACATATTTGTTTAGTGAAGTTCAAAAGAGTTGTGTTCAAAATGACCACTAAACGTTTGCCATGAAATTACTCTGCTTTTATGATTAATTTATATTAGCGATTATTAATTATAACATATATCATATAATATATTTAAATATTTATTTATTGGATCACGAAGTCTTCAAGCTAGGACTTGAACTCACGTTGCACAACCGCACTACATCTCAAAGCACTGCCTAGTGTCTAAATGAAGGTCTGTTCGAAGATGTTTGAATATTCAAATTAAAGCCCTGCCAACTTCTGGTTTTATCCGAAAACAGATACAAATAATTTTGTGACTGTTACAGATGCAGATATTGGCTCCACTGCCTGTCAGCCATTCTCTAAAGTTCATTTTTCTTGGTACAGTGTGGTGTTTACTGTTTAGTGCTGAAAAAAATACCACAAATCACAAATGTTGTAAAGTATATTGAGAAATGTCCAGTATTAACATCATTGCAAAAAACTGTGAAGCAGATATAAACATTTTTTAATAATAAAATTAATGTTTGTTAGAATAAACTTAATCAATAAAACATATACTCAAACATTTATACTGCTGATTCTGCCGGTTCTAACTCATATATTGCAGCATAATCACCTTCAGCATCTTCAACCTCAATTGCATGTTCAGAAACAGGATTAATTGGTATTACATTAGTAACAAATGTCCTTACGTTCCGTGCACTCATCATTACTTGATAGGTTCCTCTCGTCATGAGGGCTGTAATTGAACGAGTAACAAAAACACTAATACATTGCATTACACATGACAAATTTGAACTGACAGTACTCTGTGGGCATCCCTATTGCTTGTCTCTATGCCATGTCACTGGATATGATGTATCCCTAGGTGGTGCTGGTGTGCCCCCTTGTGGTGTTTGTCTGTCCTGGGGCCTCCCCTGCATCTGACCTTTCCATGATCTGCACTCTCGCCAGGCATGACCTTCACGGCCGCAGCGAAAGCACACAATTCTTGGTTTCCTCATCGGAGCCAAGCGTGGTCTCACTTCTGCATTCGGGTCATGCTGTTTCTTTTCTGGTTGTCTTTTTGCAAACATAGCATTTTCTGATTTGACCGCAAAGCCTCCAGATGAATCTAGTTCCCTAACCCACTTCCCTAAAGCGTCAATATCCATCTCGAGCAAATTTGTGGTTGTAATTCTGATTAACTGTGCCTGCCTGCCCTGCATGTTATTCAGAAAGGTGTTTACAAAAAGTGCCTTCGTTTCATTGTTTACTGGGAGTTTAGACTCCTCTATCCAGGCCTTTTTAAATCTCAGATAAAATTCTGAAGCAGATTCTTTAGGCTTCTGCTTCGTATTTGCAGCAAATGACAGGTCTTGTTTGTTACCTGCACGCTTCTCTAAAAAGGTTCTAAGCTCTTTAAAGAAAGTATCATGGCTTGCCCCATTTTCCCAGTAAAATTCATGAGGGTTCTGAGCTGTAGCTGAACCTGCTATTTTATCATTGTCATGGCTTAATGATGGGCGTCTTTCAATTAACATGGCTTCAGTCACATCTCCTTGAAGCGTTCTTAATAAAACTGCTCTGTAATCTGCGCCCGTAAAGTGGGCATATTTAGTATGCATTTGCAATATGGATACGAACTTCCCAGGATTTTGTGGAGAGGGCAAACTGTTACAGATTGTTTCCATGCCTGTCATCTTGGTTTGACATTTATCCCGTTTCCTGATCTCATCCAAACAAACGCCCTTTGAGTCTCAGGTATTTCTGCAGTTTTACTGTTGCTTGGTTTAGTAACTTTAGTAGTAACTGTATCTATGATAGATGTTTCGTTTAATTATTTCGCAAATAATTCACAGGCAGTAGGAGCTAGTAGTGTAGTATTCACGGTTTCTTTTCCTCTGCACTTTGCCGTTCAACCCAGACCGTAATACATGTGTTATATTGTGACCGTGGGTGATATTCCTATAATTTTGGCTTACACAAGACTTTCGTTCTGATCGCCCCTAACACCGTCTTTTCAGTGACAATATGTCAGCATGTAGTAATAATTATTAAAAATAATTTTTTCTTCTCGCGAAAGTATATATGTTGTCATGATCAAAACAAAATACAGTGTGATCAGTACTGCTTATCCATCACTCTTCACGCTAATAGTTTGTCTACTGTTGCCAGCCGAAGTGCACAACAATGGAAAGTTAATTCCACTAGCGAAGTGATTACACTATCCCGTCTCTTTACGGAATAACTCTAGGATCCTACAGGGGTAAGCGCTCTATTTCTGTCTCAAGAAATATGCAAAACACTTACCCCATTAATGGTAGGTCCTTCTTTGATCTTTGGTCTTTCCCTGTCGATCTCGGAACACTTTTCCTAGTTTCGCGGACGAGCCCCCAATTGTTAGAATAAACTTAACAAGACCGAGATCTGGAGTCAGGTTTGTCCGGATGCACAAAGAAGAGAAACCTTTCGGGTACCCGGGAGTCAGTGATTAAAGACAAGACACTAATGTCCTGTTTAACCAAAGCTCAGCTTTATTAAGCCATCAGGGAGTATATACGAAACAAGAAGTTACACAATTGGATATCACAAGATCACATCATGTACAGACATCTAAATATGGAACTATGTCTGTTTGGAAATCAGGCCAAAGTTTGGACCATATGTGAACAGCAAGCTCAGCATACACCAGCACTGCATTTGTGCAAAAGGGCACAGAGTGTTTCTGCTGAAATCTAACAATGTTCTTCAGCATTATTAATGAAGAATGAAGAATAAACACCAACCTGTTTGTTCTTCAGTGTGTTTTATTGTACTGTAGTACTGCGGTGGGAGGAGCTTCAATGAACATGAATTTCTGTGTGAAAGAAGCAGATTTGTCAAAATCAGCTATATATATATATATATATACACACACACACACACACACACACACACACACACACACTATATTGCCAAAAGTATTGGGTCACCCCTTCTAATGAACAGCCAAGTCCTAATCCAAGCTAAACACCTCTGCTGTGACTTTAAATGCAGGCCTTGAGACAAAAACTCTTTACCAAACACCAATGACTTGTACATACACTATATGGACAAATGTATTGGGACGCCCCCTTCTTAAGAACAGAAAAAGGCACTTCCAAAACTGTGGCAACAAAGATGGAAACATAATTAATTTATTTGAAAATTGTATTTCCATCTCTGTTGCAACAGTTTTAGAAGTGTCTAAAATGACTGTACCCATATGTACAAGTCATTGGTGTCTGGTAAAGAGTTTTTGTCTCAAGGCCTGCATTTAAAGTCACAGCAGAGGTGTTAGCTTGATTAGGACTTGACTTTCTGCAGACCAGTCAAGTTCTTCCACACTGACTCAATCAATCATTTCTTTTTGAACCTTGTCTTATACACAGAGGCATTGTCATGTTAGAATAGAAAAGGGTCCTGTCCAAACTGTTGCTATAAAATTAGAAGCACACAATTCCCAAGAATATCATTATATGCTTAAACATTAAGATTTGTACTCATGGAAATTAGTAAAGTAGTCAAATCTGTTCATTAGAAGGGGGTGCCAATACTTTTGGCAATATAGTGTGTGTGTGTGTGTGTGTGTATATATATATATATATATATACACACAGTGGGTACGGAAAGTATTCAGACCCCCTTAAATTTTTCACTCTTTGTTATATTGCAGCCATTTGCTAAAATTATTTAAGTTAATTTTTTCCTCATTAATGTAGATACAGCACCCCATATTGACAGAAAAACACAGAATTGTTGACATTTTTGCAGATTTATTAAAAAAGAAAAACTGAAATATCACATGGTCCTAAGTATTCAGACCCTTTGCTGTGACACTCGTATATTTAACTCAGGTGCTGTCCATTTCTTCTGATCATCCTTGAGATGGTTCTACACCTTCATTTGAGTCCAGCTGTGTTTGATTATACTGATTGGACTTGATTAGGAAAGCCACACACCTGTCTATATAAGACCTTACAGCTCACAGTGCATGTCAGAGCAAATGAGAATCATGCCCTTACGAAAATTAACCATGGTTTTTTGTAGTAACCATGGTTTAACTATGTTTTTTTAGGTAAAAACATAGTAACTACAAAATGAACCACGGTTTTTATAGTTAAACCATAGTAACTACAAAATAAACCATGGTTTTACCACAGTAACCATAGTTAAACTATGGTTTTTGTAGTAAAACCACAGTAACTACAAAATGAACCATGGTTTTACCACAGTATGTTTTTTTTGTAGTAAAACCATAGTAACTACATAATAAACCATGGTTTAACTATGGTTTTAGTAGTAAAACCGTAGTAACTACGAAATTAATCATGGTTTTACTGCAGTAACCATGATTTATCTATAGTTTTTGTAGAACCATTACAAAATAATATCCAAAAGAACCTATCCATTGCACAAAAGGTTCTTTGTAGTACAAAAGGTTCTTTAGACTATTTAATGGTTCTTTACAATCAACATTTTGTAATTTTTTTTTTTTTTTTTTTTTTCTGGAAAGTGAGATCAAGTGAGCTAAATGTTCCTAGCTGCCTGGTCCAGAACTCATTCCAGACTCATTTTCTTTTAGTTGTGTTCAATTAAAGCTCAATAAAGTATTAATTTTAGTTATAAATAGTGTTGTGGTGTTTTTTTTTATTTAAAAAGACCAGTAGATCAGTCCTTTTATACTTTTTACTCCTATTTTAATGCTGTTTTGCATGACTCAAAAAATGTATTTAGCAAAAGCAAAGTTTAGTATAAAAATCATGTGTGTATAATGAAATAAAAAGGCTGAGTGATACAAATCTTTAAAAAAATATATATATATATATATATATATATATATATATATAGTATATATATTTTTTTTGTTTGTTTGTTTTGTTTTATCCCACTATCATACATTTTGCACCAATGTATTGGTCAAATTCGCGATTTAAAGAAAGATTTTAAGAGGTTTGTGAATGACTGTGACGTGTTTAAATGGACGCGCGCGCTGAATACTGGAGTCTCATTCAAACACTGCAGCGGAGGGAGTTGCCATGGAAACGGTGCACAACACTGTAACTGACGAGCAGTAAATCTCCGTCTCTCGCTGCTGTTTTCACTGCTTTCAGGTGAGTTTAGTCCCTAAAATCACACAAATATCACACACAAATGTTCCAGACACTTTCTTACATGTAACTGACATGTTTCTGTTGAATATTTACTTCACAGAAATGTTTTACAGTCTTCGAAAAAGTCCGCTAGCATCTGTTTTCAGACGAGGTATGTTATAACTCTGAAGCTTGAGCTCTTGTTTATGAAAGTTTGGGCTTTTAATCACATCTTTGTGTGTAGATGAGAGGTTTTGATAGCTTAATTGTAAAGGGTTTGCTGTCAGTTTGTCAATGGTTTATTGGAAGTTTTCTAACTTATTTAACCTAAAATATGTGCTGTACTGTTAATGGGTGACGTCACTTACAGAAGCACGAATTAACTGAATCTAACATTAGTTCAAAAGTGCTTTGATCTATCATGGTAAACAAATATTGATAAATACTAAAAAAAAAATAATAAATTGTTCCGTGGTTTCAGGAGTGATAATATAATCTTTCTACAAAGGAAGAGAAGCTGCAAAGGAAGGTAGCTGCTGACAGAAATGCAGAAAACACAGGTGAGCATAGAAGAAATATGCATTCATATGCCTTTTTTTCACAACATATTTTCTCATATCACCATGCATCTGTTATATTACAGTTCATTAAAGGAAGGCAAGGCAAGGCAAGGCAAATTTTATTTATAGAGCACAAGTTTAACACAACTGTAATTGATCCAAAGTGCTTTACAATAAAAATAACAATTTAAAAGAAAAGGGAAGGTGAGAGAACAGGAAGAACAAGTATCAAAAAACAATTAAAATGCAATTTCATAAAACTCCAGTTAAACTATTCAAAATACCTACACATCATCACTCAAATGCTAAAGAGTAAAAATAAGTCTTTAAGCTAGATTTAAAAGCATCCAATGATGAAGAAGCTCTGATGTTGAAAGGTAGACTGTTCCACAGCTTTGGGGCCACTACTGAGAAAGCTCGATCACCTTTTGTTTTACAGCGTGAACGGGGGACAGATAAAAGTAACTGATCACTAGATCTTAGAGACCTAGAGGCTGTATATGGCTTAATGAGAGCACAAATATAATCCGGGGCAGAATTACGCAATGCCTTGTATGCAAAAATAAGGATCTTAAAATCGACTCTAAACTTTATAGGAGCCAGTGCAATGAGGCAAGGACAGGGTGATATGATCCCTTTTCTTAGTTCCTGTTAAGAATCTGGCTGCTGCATTTTGAACCATCTGTAATCGTGACAGTGTAAATTGAGGTAGGCCTATGTACAAAGAGTTACAGTAATCCAAACGAGAGGAAATTAGTGCATGAATTACTATTTCAAGGTCATGACGAGAAAGAAAGTTTTTCACCTTAGCCACTGATCTGAGATGAAAAAGCTGCTCCTTACAACTGCATTTATATGCTTATCAAATTGGAGAAGGGATCAAAATGGACTCCAAGATTTTTGCATGATTGTGAAGGTTATTACTTAGAAAACCAAGCTGTGTTTTAATGGAATTGTTAGTAGCAGCAGGGCCCAGTAGAAGCACTTCCGTTTATTTTCATTCAATTGTAAGGAGTTTTTGTCATCCAGGTCTTGACTTGATGATCCAATGAAAAGTCATTTCCTGGTTTGATCGGAAGATATAGATGAAGGTCATCGGCATAACAATGATAATTAATGTTATATTTTTGGAGTATTGAGCCCAAAGGGAGCATGTAAAGGGAAAACAAAAGTGGGCCTAAAATGGATCCCTGTGGAACACCACAATGGATAGGTGCAGGTGGTGAAGTAAATGACCCGATATTTACAGAAAAAGTCCTCCCCTTTAAGTATGAGGTAGGGTTGTTCCGATTCCGATACTAGTATCGAAAATTCCACCGATACCACAAAAAATTCTGGCATCGGTATCGGCGAGTACTTGAACCCATGTACCGATCCGATACCATTTTTAAACAAGACCTATAGTTATGCGCGCTAGCTTTGCTTAACGCTGCAAATCGGAAATCAATTCTTCTTCGCTGCTCAGAATGCAAAGACAGGAAGTTGTGCTGTGTTGCCACACAAGCAACCACTATTTAGAGCAGTGAAGAAAAATTACAAACATGCTAGCACATTGCCAGTAAGTTAAATCACTCGCATATGCGACTAAATCTTCACCCTGGGTGACTAAATGATGTCTAATATTAGCCACTGGCTAATAAATGATCAGATTTTACTGGGAGGCTATGTATAAGTTTAGCACAGATATATTGTCACTCGCTGAACACTCTGAGCGCTTCAGAGTTTCTCTCTCCGTCAAGCGATCTATTTTTCAGTTCATCTGAATGAATGCGCAGCGCAGCGCAGCTGTATTTGACGTACCGTAAGCTCTAGTGTGACGCGCACGACTTGCCGTCACTTTGCTTTTTTCCTCACGCAGAGAGAGAGAGGGAGAGGGAGCGAGGGAGTCTAACATGTAGCGCGTCAATTCTGCATGGTATGTAAACGTTATTCTTTGTTGTATTTTTCTGTCAAAATAACGGAGTTCCTTTGGAATTCTTCAGCTTAACTGCCGGGTTCTCCGGTAGTAGGCGGAACTAATGTGCAAACGACAATCTCATTGGCTGGCGCTCACCTATTATCGTCCCTGTTTTGATTTCAGCAAATCCGTTCGAGCCAATGCAGACAACGTGATTAATATTCATGAATCTAGCAGCTCGTTAATCCTTAGTGCGTTTTATATTGTTCTTAGTTGAATTCATAGTATGATTATTATCTTATCAGTATTATTGATATTTTTTCCCCATTTTACAGAAACACTAAATGACCAAAAAGCACCACCACTGGTCCTAAATTCAGTTAAAATTACCGCCAGACTATCTATCTATCTATCTATGGTGAAGCACACCCTAAAATAATTGTATCAATTCATACAGGGCTAGTAGTACATACAACTGTATAACCAGATACACACCCGGGTATCGGATCAGTACTCGGTATCGGCCGATACCCTGAGCCTAGGTATCGGAATCGGTATCGGGAAGGGAAAAAGGGTATCGGAACATCTCTAGTATGAGGCGAACCACTCTAAAGCTAGGCCTTGAACTCCAACAACATACTCAAGTCGTTTCAAAAGAATATTGTGGTCAACAGTATCAAATGCGGCACTTAAATCTAAAAGTATCAGGATAGCAGATGACCCAGAATCAATGGTCAGCAGAATGTCATTTGTAACCTTTAGCAATGCCGACTCAGTGCTATGCAGTGCTCTAAAACCAGATTGAAATGGGTCTAAAATATTAAAATTATCCAGGTATGAAGTAAACTGTGAGAGTACAACTTTTTCCAAAACCTTTGAAATGAATGAGAGTTTAGAGATAGGGCGATAATTATTATGCACAGTGGGGTCAAGATGAGGGCCTTTCAATAGGGGCTGTACGATAGCATGTTTAAAACTTTCCGGAAATACCCCATTTATTAAAGAGCTGTTTATAATAGCTAAGAGGGTGGGGCTGATTGTGTCTAAAACCTCTCTAAACAGACCACCAGACAATACATCGGACTGACAAAATGTAATTTTCATCTGGGAAATTATTTTGAGTAATTGAGATGAAGATACTGGCTGAAAATTTGTGAAACTACAGGATGAATGAATCAGATGAGAGTGATCTAAGTCAAAAGGAGAGAGGTGTGATCTAATATCTTGTACTTTCTGAACAAAAAATTCAGAGAATTGGGTGCACGTCTCAAGATTGACATCAGGAACTGTGCAAACAATTGGACTAAGAACAGAATTTATGGTTTTGAAGAGAACTTTGGGCCTATTGGCATTTTTTGCGATCAAGTTTGAAAAATATTTGGATTTTGCCTCCTTAACGGAATTTTGATAAACAGTTAAGCAGTTTTTCAAGATTTGGTAGGAGACCTGGAGCCCATCCTTTTTCCACCTATGCTCAGCCCTCCTACACTCTTGTCTGAGAGTGCGAGTGGATGCATTTAACCAGGGTTGAGGACTAGAACTGACCTTACACTTTTTACGCTTAAGTGGAGCAACTGTATTCAAAGCAGAAATACAGTTCTGGCAACTCAGAGGAGGCAGGGGCATCACAGGGAGAACAGGGGGTGAAGTGTTCTCTGTGTAGTGTGATTGTGGAGGCAGAGAAGTTCTCAGAGCACCTGTCTGACTACCACGCTGAAGAGAGGTGTGACAGCTGTGGGGCCAGGGTCCAGGGTGCTGTTGGACTCCTCCAACACATAGAGTCCAGCCATTATGGGGCCCTATTGGCTCCACGTGTCAGCCCTTCAAAAACTCTCACACCATCTCCGTGCCCCTCACCATCTCCACGGCTGGCACCACCTCTGCAGCACTTGTCGTCTCCACTGCCAGCACCAGTTTCTCCATCTCCGCGGCCCACTCCATCCCCGTGGCCCACTCCATCTCTACATCTCCACAGCCCACTCCATACTCACGTCCAGCTCCCTCACTGCAGCCCACACCATCTCTGCCTCAGGCTGTTACTGATTGGGAGAGCTTTCTTCCCAGTCAGTTCAAGAGAGTCCTCCAGCCAGCAGATTGGGTGTGGATTGCCAAGTACCTCTATGAGCCCACAGGGCAGCTGAGGCAGAAGATCCAGGCGAACTGGTTTTATCCACCGATGCAGCCCAAGCCATCTCCTCCTGAGCCAGGGTGGTACTTCTGACAGAGGATGTTCTTGTGGGCACCAATGAGAATGTGGGGCATTCCTCTTAAATGCCCACAGTGTGGCAGGAAGATGCATCATTCGGGGATCTACCCGAAGGTCAGGGAGGTGATTGAAATGGATTGCCGCTACTATCTGGTGGGTGGGGACTATCCACGGTGCAGTGCATGCAAGTTGCCAGTATGCCCATGGAGCCAGGACATCCTTTCACAACTGGATGTGGCACACAGGACCCTGTTTCCAGCGGTGCTGACCACTCAGCTAGCCCTGGACAGGAAATGTGTGACCTTCCTCAGGCCAAGGACCAGCGGCAACAGTTCCTCCTACCTCCAGTCAGCAGTAGAAGAAGTCCACAGTGAGGAGTGGGCACGACAGACCATCCAGTACCTCTCTGACTGTGAGCTTCATTTAAGAAAGGTTGCCCTGGTCCAATCTGCAACGGCACCTGCCTTTTCTGCACCTCCACCCTTCAGGCCACTTCCACTCGCCCAGTGGTTTGAGACTGTCCACTCCAACGACATCCTCAGCCATCTGGATGAGATGAAGTGGGTGATTACCTCCACCTATGGCCGAATCCTGAAGATGGACTCTACTAAGAACGTACAGTACATGAAGGTTTGAGCATGAGGTTTATTTTCAGCCATGTTAAGTAATTTGAATAGATATAATTTCATCATAATGACAAAAAAGTGTGCATGTGTGTTATATATTTTAATGCACCATAACAAAAATAAGAAAATGTATCATTAAGCCTGTCATTATGTTTTTATGTTTCCTTATGTTTGTTATTTAGATCACCAAAAAGCTGGCTGGTGGCATTGGGGACACGGCTGCATGGATGACAAACATTGGCAATGAGCTTGGCCAGGTTCTGAACAGTGTTCTCACAACAGCTGAAGGTGCAGGACTGGAGGAGCTGTGCCAGGGCGTCGTCAGACCAGAGCCAGAGCCTGAGGTCATCTATGTTGACCGGGATTGCTGCAGTCAGTCAGGTGGGATTTTCAAATGACTAATTTATCAAATGTGCATTGCAATATATTTTACAAAAGTTAATAGTGGTGTAGAAAAAAGTTCCCCTTTCCCTATTGGCGATGGTAATTAGTATTATTATTACCGGTAATGTAATGTAGTTGTAATAAATTATAATTTCTGAAAAGTATGTTGAAATGCATGCTTTTTTATTTTTCCTCCCTCCACAGGTGCACCTGCATTACTAAATCTTTTTCGGCCATGGGAGTCTATTGTAAGGCTAGATATCTTCCATTTAATGAGAAGATTCAACTGTGGCCTTACTACAGAGCACCACCCTCTCTATGGTACCTTTTGTTCAAAACTTTCCTCCTGTATCTTTGAGTGGGATCAGGAGGATGTGAAAGAACTTAAAGCGGCCAAGAGAGGGGAGTGGAAGAGCAGCCATGGTGGACAGGCTCCTACTGAGGCATAGCTCATGGCCAGCATCAGCCCAGGTGAACTGGCGAAGCATTGTAGGCGGCGGACGCGCAGGGCTGAGGAGATCCGGGCCATGATTTCAGGGTTGCTGGAATCAATGTGGGAGCTAACTGACACTACAGGGTTTCGTCTGGTTAACCCTGACAGCATGCACCATGTCTGGGAGATGCAACAAAAACACCTGGAGTGCATCCAAGACCCTCGACATGTAGAGTTGTACACAAAGACGGGGACACTCCAGAAGGGTGGCAAAGTCCTAAACGTGCTTAGGTGTGGCAGGGGGTCATCCTCGCTGGAGAGTTTTCACCGCCACCAGTGTGCCTTCATTCCTGGTAAATTCTGAATGTTAAATTGCAGTATGTTCTGTAGATTTCTAAGTTGAAAAGATTGCAATTGTGTCAACATTTAAATATATATATATATATATATATATATATATATATTATTTTATAGAAGTAGAACCCTGGGTACTACCTGGATTTGGCTTGTTTTCATGCAATTTACTACCAGCTACTTGTCTCCTTATTCTATGTTACTGTTCTATAACTGTGTCATTAAATTTGTTTGTCCTCAGTTTAAAAGAATTGCTGACTGAATCTGTGCATTTTCATTCTTAGGATGGAGATGTAATGCCATGCACACACAAATGTACATGTTAGAGGGGGCCTCGAGGTGGAACATGAGCCGGGCAAAATAAGCTGTATCTGTGGTGGGGGCCTCAACCCTCAGGACATTTGATGTCTGCTTAATGTCTCATTTAAACAACATGAGCCAACGGGTCCTTGGTTGGGCTTTGATGCCAGAATTCACCCCTCCAGAAAAAACCCACTGGTAAGATATCTCTCAGGGCAATGCTGAGCATTGGAGTATTCCTCTCTCTCCTGTGTTTGTCTGTGTGTGTGTGTGTGTGTGTGTGCGTGTGTGTGTGTCCTCTCCCCATTAACAATATGTTAAAAATCATTGCAGTGGAGCGCATTGCAGTGGAGTACTTATTGGCCCAGTCCAATAGAGGCGACCAGTTGACTGCAAACCACAACGACATGCCTGAAGTCCCCCCAGAGGAGCCCGAAGATGACAGTGAAATTGACACAACTGTGTGCCATGCAGCTGACCTTAGGGCTGAGGACTCTGACCCTCCAGTAGCTGTCGCAGAGGCCCAGGTGACCGGTCAGGTGGGTGACACTGGACCCAAATCCCCTGATGAGGAGGTCACTGAGGAAGAGGAGGATGACACTGCAAGTCCTAGCACATCAGGCCAGGTAATGTTGCTATCCTGTACCATCTTTTACTTTTTAAATAAATATATCTTGTGCAGTGCAAAGAACTTATTGTCAACCATTTGTAAAGTTAAAATATATGCATGTACAATGCAAAATATTTACTACAACACCGTATATATTTATTGAACTGTGGTTGTTTTTTTTCTCAATTTTCAGAGTGCACAGTGTGATTCCAGAGGTGTCTTGGGTTGGGAGGCAGTTGATGCCCTGGCAGCCTACCTGGTTGGCCTAAACAGAACGATCACTGCCTTGTCATCACAAGAGGAGGCCGACATAGTCCAGCTGTACATGCCTCTGCATGCCATGGACAAGGTACCATCAAAATATAGCCAGAGAGTTAAGAAGAAGACTTTGCCAGGACCTTGGAGAGCATCCAGGAAGCGGAGTGGCTCTGCTCCAGGACAGCAGGCAGCAGAGAGGTAATTTGACTATTTGGAGCTTCACTAGTTTTTAACACAGTATACAGTCCAGATTATATCATCCTTCTTTTCCATAGACTGTTCATGACTCATGGGCAGGCGGCTCAGGACCCTGAAGTCCACAGGGTCTGTGAATGTGTTTGCATACGGCTTTTGAAAGAGTTTCAGCAAGCAAGGAACAGGCCCAAGGACACACAAGGAAATACTCTGCCAATTCCACAATCTATTGTGGTGATATACAGCCACTTGAAACAGCTGCTGGAGGACAGCAGAGCGGTTCTAGGACAGACTAGCCTGGCTCTGGTCCCGATAAACACCACTACTGTCTCCTCGTGGTGAGTCTTCTCTTATGCAATACTTTTATACAATCACAGTAGTATATCAAGGTTGTACTTATAAAACCTTCCTGTACATGCTTCTTTTAAAAATTATAGACAATGGGCTTTAATCCTTTAAAATGGCTAATTTAAGATGAAGAATGTTTCTCTTGCAGGCTACTAAGAAGACAGAAACGTGTGGACAGAGACATGCTGCTGCAGGGTACTGCACTGCCCAAACAATTATATTTGGCCAAGGAGTCACTTCCTGAAGTGCGCACACGTCCAGCTGCTCCTGCACAGCATGGGCATGAGGCCATGGTATTTGAGGAGCCAGCAAATCAGGAGGGAGAGGCCTTTATTCATAAGCGTATCTCCAACAGGTGCCCACTGCCCACCCCTCCTCTTGGATCTTACTCGGCATTTCCCATATACCCACCAGCACCACACTTTGCATTCCCCCCTGGGTCCTACCCACCCTTTCCCAGCTACCCACCAGGTCTACCAGTGCCTCAGTCTACCCAGTTTATGCCCCCTCCCCAGTTCCAGCCTCCTCCCCAATTCCAGCTGCCTGATAACCTGCCACCACAAACTTGTCCCTCTACTCAGCCCAGGCAGCGCACATGGAGAAGGCAGAAAGCTGCCCAAGAGGATGAGGAGCGAGTGACTAGGGGGGAACCACCTCGGAAACGTCTAGCAAAGGACGTATATCGCTACATCTGCAAGCAGCGTGGGCTGACAAAAAGCAAGACTACTGGCCACACTCAGCTGAAGGGCCGGTGGTATTGTCCAGCCTCAGGCCTCTCTGTTGCACAGTGGAGGGAGAATGTACACGGAGGTATTTGATTTTATAGTAGTTATGGTAATTAGGTTTTTATATATATATTTTTTTATTTTTCAGTTTTTTAGTGTGTTTGCTGTGCTGTGAACATTTTGTTTTTAATTACTGTTTGCAGTGTTTGTAAAAAAGAAAGACAACTCTTGTGGTGTAATAGTAACACATCCATCCTTTGGGTGGAAGATTTCAGGTGCAAGTCCTGGCAAGAGTGTGTGCTGTGTTTGTCAGATCTTTTTTTTTTGTTTTTTTTACTTTTTATTATAAATTTTAAAGTCAAAAATCAATCAAACCCTTTGCTTAAAAGTGTTCATGAAGTGTGATGGATATTTAAAAAATTTATTTCCCCCTCCCTTTTCCCTTTCTTCCCCCCCTTGTAGCAGTCCCTTTTGCCCTGTTTTTGGCCGGGACTGTAACCTACTGGACTATATGATAGACTTCATACTGACCACTACTGCCATGTATGCAGCATGAGAAGTTTTTGAAAAGAGGGGCATTTCCTTCACCAAGTAAAAGTGTGGAGGATTCATCTGGCCTTCATCGGCCCCCATGAGGTGACTCTATGTAGAATAAATCAGCTTGCTTTAGGCTTGAAATGACTGAAATCTTCTCATGTGAGTTGATATCATTTTAAACATTGTTAAAAGTACTTCTCATTTCTTGTGAATGTATTTTGTAGTATGTGTAAAACTTTTCCAGTGACAGAACCTTTTTTACCGTTATTGATATTGTAATCAAGGTTGTTAATGCTATGGACTGCACACATCTGCTTGTGTTGGGCTTGTGTTTACAGGTCGTATAAAACTAGGCCTGGCTGCAACAACTAATCAATAATTAAAATAATCATCAACGAATTTGAATAGTACATCAAAACAAACAGACCGCTCATAATTCTGACTAAAATACACATTTTGCTCAAATATTTTTTTGTTAGAAATTAAGTGTAGGTTTAAAACCCTACATGTAACACAAGTAATCATATTTATGAGAGCAGTAACAGTAAAGGCACTATTGTTGGAACTGTCCATTAATATAATATAATATAATATAATATAGTTACTCTGTTCAGACGAATGATTGTGTTTGTTCTTCGTACCTCTTACAAGTTAACATTGTGTTTTTTTGTTTAAATTGTTTTAAATTCTGTTTCAAAATAACAAGCAATCTGTTGTTTTTAGGTTTAGAATGTAATGTTTGTATTTTAACACTTTAATGCTTATAATGTACAGCAGAGCCTACATTGAGACATTCTTTATATTTGTTTTCATAGGCAGGATGTGAAATGACATTCTTTAAAATAATGGATTAAAATTATTTTAATTAAAAATAATGTATATATTTTATTTATTTATTTTTGTGTGTGTCATCCGATTACTAATATTAATAAAGAAAATCTACAAATAAATTGATAATCAAAAATATTGTTAGTTGCACGCAGCCCTACATAAGATATTGTAAAAGAGGTTGTGTGTGAACACGAAGTCACTAAGTTTATTTGTACAACATGTAATTAGATAATGCATTATTACAGTGAAACAATTTTGTAATTTTTATTTTGTAAATTAGCAGAAAACCATCTCTACCACTGCAGTGCTTTATCACTATTTTTAAATAAAGTTATAGTTCATAGTTCTGAATCATTTTGACATGTGACAACAATATTTTGTTTCAGATGATGTAACTGCTATAATAAAGCCTGTATCATAGAATAGTAACTTGTCATTCTGTTTTTATTTTGTAGATGTTTGTTGAATAACTAGGCTTAAATGTAATCTGAGGTACTTTAGTAAAACCATGGTTAAACTATGGTAATACAACCATAGTTAATTTGTGGTACTTGAACCATGGTTCACACCAAAAAACCATGGTTAATACAGTCATGGTTTACTACAGTTGTACTATAGTATTACTACAATATAACTGTAGTAAAACCATGGTATCAGAACCATGGTTTTTTAAAAACCACGGTTCGCACCAAAAAACCACGGGTACTACAGTCATGGTTAACTACAGTTTTACTATAGTAAAACCATGGTTAATTTTCGTAAGGGTGAGGTCAAAGGAACTGCCTGAAGAGCTCAGAGACAGAATTGTGGCAAGGCACAGATCTGGCCAAGGTTACAAAAAAATGTCTGCTGCACTTAAGGTTCCTAAGAGCACAGTGGCCTCCATAATCCTTAAATGGAAGACGTTTGGGACGACCAGAACCCTTCCTAGAGCTGGCCGTCCGGCCAAACTGAGCTATCGGGGGAGAAGAGCCTTGGTGAGAGAGGTAAAGAAGAACCCAAAGATCACTGTGGCTGAGCTCCAGAGATGCAGTCGGGAAATGGGAGAAAGTTGTAGAGTCAACCATCACTGCAGCCCTCCACCAGTCGGGGCTTTATGGCAGAGTGGCCCGACGGAAGCCTCTCCTCAGTGCAAGACACATGAAAGCCCGCATGGAGTTTGATAAAAAACACCTGAATAAGATTCTCTGGTCTGATGAGACCAAGATAGAACTTTTTGGCCTTAATTCTAAGCGGTATGTGTGGAGAAAACCAGGCACTGTTCATCACCTGTCCAATACAGTCCCAACAGTGAAGCATGGTGGTGGCAGCATCATGCTGTGGGGGTGTTTTTCAGTTGCAGGGACAGGACGACTGGTTGCAATCGAGGGAAAGATGAATGCGGCCAAGTACAGGGATATCCTGGACGAAAACCTTCTCCAGAGTGCTCAGGACCTCAGACTGGGCAAGGTTTACCTTCCAACAAGACAATGACCCTAAGCACACAGCTAAAATAACGAAGGAGTGGCTTCACAACAACTCCGTGACTGTTCTTGAATGGCCCAGCCAGAGCCCTGACTTAAACCCAATTGAGCATCTCTGGAGAGACCTAAAAATGGCTGTCCACCAACGTTTACCATCCAAACTGACAGAACTGGAGAGGATCTGCAAGGAGGAATGGCAGAGGATCCCAAATCCAGGTGTGAAAAACTTGTTGCATCTTTCCCAAAAAGACTCATGGCTGTATTAGATCAAAAGGGTGCTTCTACTAAATACTGAGCAAAGGGTCTGAATACTTAGGACCATGTGATATTTCAGTTTTTCTTTTTTAATAAATCTGCAAAAATGTCAACAATTCTGTGTTTTTCTGTGCTGCGTGTACATTAATGAGGAAAAAAATGAACTTAAATGATTTTAGCAAATGGCTGCAATATAACAAAGAGTGAAAAATTTAAGGGGGTCTGAATACTTTCCGTACCCACTGTATGTATATATATATATATATAATTTTTTTTTTTTTTGTAGTGTTAAATTTATTTACTCTTTTAAGCATGTATGTAAGTGAAGCAGATCCAAATTCTATCTTCAAAGAGACTAGGGCTGCGTTTCCCAAAAGCATCGTAAGCTTAAGTACATCATAGACTTATTGAAACCAGGCTTACGTTGATTTTGGGAAACGCAGCCCAGAGCCTTACAAATACAAAGTGTTGCCTCTTTGTAAATCATAATTTTACTATATTATATGTAACAGCATCGACACAAAAGCACATCGATTTAATTGTAATTCACACATTCTATGCATTTCTGTTTTCTGTCTTTCTATTGTGAACATTTCTATCCATATTTTTCATTTTGCCCCCTTTATTAACCTGTAAAATATCTATATAGAAATATAGAAAACAATATATTCTAATATATTCTAAATTCTTCCAGATATAAATAACAGTAAGAATGAACAATTAAAGCATAAACACAGTCATTTGATGACACCCATCTTTAACAATTGCAGGTAAATAACTGCATTAGAGCACATAATATATAAATGTAGTTTGATTCTCTAGTAACTATATTCAGAGCAATAAAGCAATGAAATGAATAACATGTAGTGCTGTCAAATGATTAATTGCGATTAATCACATCCAAAATAAAAGTTTTTGTTTACATGTTTGTGTACTGTGTATATTTATTACATATATATAAAAGTACACACAGTATATATTTTAAAAATATTTACATGCATATATTTATATTCATATAATTTATATTATATATAAACAATAATATATAAACATTAAATAATTTTCTTAAATATGTACATGCATGTGTTTGTATTTATATATACATAATAGATATACACAGTACACACACATATATTATGTGAGTAAAACTTTTATTTTGGATGTGATTAATCGCGATTGATCGTTTGACAGCACTAATAACATGTTCAAGTTTTCTATGTGCAGAAACAGACAGTGATCATAAAATCTTTTCAAAATGTGTAATGTTTTAACAATCAATGTATTTTAAAAACACACAAGCTAGTAGTAGGATCCTAGTGACAAGAATGACTTAGAAAATCTCACCTGTAGTGTGTTTAAATCAGCAAAAACTCGATAAAAGAAAGGCAGAAACCACCTCGTTTTTTTTTTTTTTTTTTGCTGCATATACATACTGTGTAAAAATATTTTACAGAATTTGTAAATATGCTCACCTCACCTCGCTGCGGCTGTGTCCGAAAGCTTTGTTCACAGTTCTTCCTGAAAGTGATTTAGAATAAAATCTTAACAAGACCGAGATCTGGAGTCGGGTTGTTAAATGGCTAATATTCTAGTAATATGCATGCTAACAATCAACTAGTTAAAAGACCATAAAATAAAGTGTTGCCGTTCATTTTAGTTACATTTATTATTTTTATTCACACCTAGATTTTTCAAGCCTCAACACAAACACTGCAAATGCAAACAGGCACGCACGTACACACACAAACACACAAACACACACACACTCACACACACACACTCAAACACGCAGACACACAAACACTCAACACAAACAACCCTACAGTTAAATATTTAGACTTTTATGTCTCATACAAACCTTACAAATAAAATCTTTTAGAGTCACACTGGGTATCTCTACAAGATGACAAAAGCAGTATGATTAAACAATGATATAACTTTCATTTGAACAAATAAGTTTTGTAGATTTTTAGATCTGTCAGGCCTAAAACCATGATGAGGATTAGAAGCAGGCAAATGATCCTCTGATTAACGCAAGACACTTACAGAGATTTTTCTTCATGAATTAGACCTGAATTAGACTGAA